>NW_006783631.1:4888359-4928672 GCF_000442215.2 Lipotes vexillifer | reverse complement strand
TTGTCTCTGTTTTTAATTATTTTTTTTTCTTTTGCTCTACCCAGATACGTGGGGGAGTTCTTGCCTTTTGGGAGGTCTGAGGTCTTCTGCCAGCATTCAGTAGGTGTTCTGTAGGAGTTGTTCCACATGTAGATGTATTTCTGGTGTATTTGTGGGGAGGAAGGTGATCTCCGCGTCTTACTCCTCCGCCATCTTTCCACCGCTCCCTCCATACAAATTTTTTGATAACTTTTTCTATTTCTGTGGAAAATGCCATTGGAATTTTGATAAGAATTGCACTGAACCTACAGATGGCTTAGCATAGTATGGATTTTTTTTTTTTTCAGTACGCGGGCCTCTCACTGTCGTGGCCTCTCCCGTTGTGGAGCACAGGCTCCGGATGCTCAGGCTCAGCGGCCATGGCTCACGGGCCCAGCCGCTCCGCTGCACATGGGATCCTCCCAAACCGGGGCACGAACCCGTATCCCCTGCACCGGCAGGCGGACTCCCAACCACTGCGCCACCAGGGAAGCCCGGATTTTTTAAACAATATTAATTCTTCTGATCCACGAACATGGGATAGCTTTCCAGATATTTTTGTCTTCTTCAATTTCTTTCATTGAAGACTTACAGTTTTCAGTGTACAGATCTTTCAACTTGATTAAATTTATTCCTAAGTACTTTATTGTTTTTAATGTTAGACAATAAAATACTTATGATATTTTTATTGTTTTCTTTATTTCTTTTTCAGATGTTTCATTTTTAATGTATAGAAAAGCAACTGATTTTTGTATGTTGATTTCGTGTCCAGAAAATTTACTGAATTTGTTGATCAGTTCTGAAGGGTTTTTTGGAGGAGTCTTTTGGATTTTCTATATGTAAGATCATATCATCTGCAAACAAAGAAAATTTTGCTTCTTCTTTTCTTATTTCTTTTTCTCACCTGATTGCACAGGATAGGACTTCCAGTACTATGTTGAATAAGAGTGTTGATAGTGGACACCTTTGTCTTGTTACTGATATTAGAGGAAACGTTTTTAACCTTTCACCATTGAGGATAATGTTAGTTATGGGCTTATCATATGTGGCCTTAATGTGTTGAGATACATTCCTTTTATACCCAATTTGTTAAGTTTTTTATCATGAAAAGATGTTGTATTTTGTCAAATGCTTATTCTACATCTATTGATATCATTGTATGATTTTAGCCTTTCATTCTATTAATGTGTTTTGTCACATTTATTGATTCGTGAATGTTGAAACATACTTGCATCCCAGGAATAATTCACATGTTATCATGGTATACGATTCCTTTAATGTATTGTTGAATTTGGTGTGCTAGTATTTTGTCGAGAACTTCTTCATCTATGTTCATCAGGAATATTGGTCTATAGCTTTCTTTTTCTTGTAGCATCCTTTTCTAGCCTTAGTATTATGAGAATGCTGCTCTTGTGAAATGAACTTGGAAATATTCCTTTCTCTTCAATATTTTGGAAGAGTTTGAGACAAATTGGCTCTAATTCTTCTTTAAATGTTTGACAGAACTTGTCAGTTAGGCCATATAGTCCCGGGCTGTTCTTTGTTGGGAGGTTTTGATTACTGATTTAATCACCTTACTCATTATTGAGCTGTTAAGATTTTATACTTCTTCATCATTCAGTCTTGGTAGGTTGTATGTTTCTAGAAATTTATCCATATATTCCAGATTATCCAGATTATTGGCAAATAATTGCCCACAGTAGTCTCATGATGCTTTGTATTTCTGTGTTATCAGTTGTAATGTCTCCTCTTTCATTTCTGACTTTATTTACTTGGTGTCTTCTCTCTCTCTCTTTTTTTTTTTTTTCTCTTAATCTAACTAGTTTTTCAATTTTATGTCAATCCTTAAAAAAAAAAAAAACAGCTCTGAGTTTCATTGATCTTTTCTGTTGTTTTTCTGGTCTCTGTTTCATTTATTTCTGTTCTGATGTTTGTTATTTTATTCTTTTTTCTAAATTTGAGCTAAGTTGTTCTAATTTTCTTGAGCTGTAATTGTAGGTTGTTTGTAATCTTTCTTTTTTCTTTTATTTATTTATTTATTTATTTATTTTTAACATCTTTATTGGAGTATAATTGCTTTAAAATGGTGTGTAACTTTCTGCTTTATAACAAAGTAAATCAGTTATACATACACATATGTTCCCATATCTATTCCCTCTTGCATCTTCCTCCCTCCCATCCTTGCTATCCCACCCTTCTCGGTGGTCACAAAGCACTGATCTGATCTCCTTCTGCTATGTGGCTACTTCCCACTAGCTATCTATTTTACGTTTGGTAGTGTATATATGTCCATGCTACTCTCTCACTTTGTCACAGCTTACCTTCCTCCCCCCGCCCATATCCTGAAGCCCATGCTCTAGTAGGTCTGTGTCTTTATTCCTGTCTTACCCCTAGGTTCTTCATGATATTTTTTTTCTTAGATTCCATATATATGTGTGAGCATACAGTATTTGTTTTTCTCTTTCTGACTTCCTTCACTCTGTAGGAAAGACTCTAGGTCCATCCACCTCACTACAAATAACTCAATTTCATTTCTTTTTATGGCTGAGTAATATTCCATTGTATATATGTGCCACATCTTCTTTATCCATTCATCCGATGATGGACACTTAGGTTGCTTCCATCTCCTGGCTATTGTAAATAGAGCTGCAATGAACATTTTGGTACATGACTCTTTTTGAATTCTGGTTTTCTCAGGGTATATGTCCAGTAGTGGGATTGCTACGTCATATGGTACTTCTATTTGTACTATTATAAGGAACCTCTATACTGTTCTCCATAGTGGCTGTATCAATTTACATTCCCACCAGCAGTGCAAGAGTGTTCCCTTTTCTCCACACCTTCTGCAGCATTTATTGTTTCTAGATTTTTTTGATGACTGGTGTGAGATGATATCTCATTGTAGTTTTGATTTGCATTTCTCTAACAATTAATGATGTTGAGCATTCTTTCATGTGTTTGTTGGCAATCTGTATATCTTCTTTGGAGAAATTTCTGTTTAGGTCTTCCGCCCATTTTTGGATTGGGTTGTTTGTTTTTTTGTTATTGAGCTGCATGAGCTGCTCATAAATTTTGGAGATTAATCCTTTGTCAGTTGCTTTATTTGCAAATACTTTCTCACTTTCTGAGGGTTGTCTTTTGCTCTTTTTTATGGTTTCCTTTGCTGTGCAAAAGCTTAGAAGTTTCATTAGGTCCCATTTGTTTATTTTTGTTTTTATTTCCATTTCTCTAGGAGGTGGGTCAAAAAGGACCTTGCTGTGATTTATGTCATAGAGTGTTCTGCCTATGTTTTCCTCTAAGAGTTTGATAGTGTCTGGCCTTACATTTAGGTCTTTAATCCATTTTGACCTTATTATTGTGTATGGTGTTAGGGAGTGTTCTAATCTCATACTTTTACATATACCTGTCCAGTTTTCCCAGCACCACTTATTGAAGAGGCTGTCTCTTCTCCACTGTATATTCTTGCCTCCTTTGTCAAAGATAAGGTGACCATATATGCATGGGTTTATCTCTGGACTTTCAATCCTGTTCCATTGATCTATATTTCTGTTTTTGTGCCAGTATCATACTGTCTTGATTACTGTAGATTTGTAATATAGTCTGAAGTCAGGGAGCCTGATTCCTCCAGCTCCATTTTTCATTCTCAAGATTGCTTTGTCTATTTGGGGTCTTTTGTGTGTCCATACAAATTGTGAAATTTTTTGTTCTAGTTCTGTGAAAAATGCCAGTGGTAGTTTGATAGGGATTGCATTGAATCTATAGATTGCTTTGGGTAGTAGAGTCATTTTCACAATGTTGATTCTTCCAATCCAAGAACACCCAAGAACATGGGATAACTCTCCATCTATTTGTATCATCTTTAATTTTTTTCATCAGGGTCTTATTGTTCTCTGCATACAGGTCTTTTTTTTCCTTAGGTAGGTTTATTCCTAGGTATTTTATTCTTTTTGTTGCAGTGGTAAATGCGAGTGTTTTCTTAATTTGACTTTCAGATTTTTCATCATTAGTGTATAGGAATGCCAGAGATTTCTGTGCATTAATTTTGTATCCTGCTACTTTACCAAATTCATTGATTAGGTCTAGTAGTTTTCTGGTAGCATCTTTAGGATTCTCTATGTATAGTATCATGTCTCCTGCAAGCAGTGACAGGTTTACTTCTTCTTTTCCAATTTGGATTCATTTTATTTCTTTTTCTTCTCTGATTGCTGTGGCTAAAACTTCCAAAACTATGTTGAATAAGAGTGGTGAGAGTGGGCAACCTTGTCTTGTTTCTGATCTTAGTGGAAATGTTCTAAGTTTTTCACCATTGAGAATGATGTTGGCTGTCAGTTTGTAATATATGGCCTTTATTATGTTGAGGAAATTTCCCTCTATGCCTACTTTCTGGAGGGTTTTTATCATAAATGAATGTTGAATTTTGTCAAAAGCTTTCTCTGCATCTATTGAGATGATCATATAGTTTTTCTCCTTCAATTTGTTAATATGGTGTATCACGTTGATTTATTTGCTTACATTGAAGAATCCTTGCATTCCTGGAATAAACCCCACTTGATCATGGTGTACGATCCTTTTAATGTGTTTTGGATTCTGTTTGCTAGTATTTTGTTGAGGATTTTTGCATCTATGTTCATCAGTGATATTGGCCTGTAGTTTTCTTTCTTTGTGACATCTTTGTCTGGTTTTGGTATCAGGGTGATGGTGGCCTCATAGAATGAGTTTGGGAGTGTTCCTCCCTCTGATATATTTTGGAAGAGTTTGAAAAGGATAGATGTTAGCTCTACCCTAATTGTTTGATAGAATTCGCCTGTAAAGCTATCTGGTCTTGGGCTTTTGTTTGTTGGAAGATTTTTAATCACAGTCTCAATTTCAGTGCTTGTGATTGGTCTGTTCATATTTTCTGTTTCTTCCTGATTCAGTCTTGGTAGTTTGTGCATTTCTGAATTTGTCCATTTCTTCCAGATTGTCCATTTTATTGGCATAGAGTTGCTTGTAGTAATCTCTCATGATCCTTTGTGTTTCTGCAGTGTCAGTTGTTACTTCCCCTTTTCCCTTTCTAATTCTATTGTTTTGAGTCTTCTCCGTTTTTTCTTGATTAGTCTGGCTAATGGTTTATTAATTTTGTTTATCTTCTCACAGAACCACCTTTTAGTTTTATTGATCTTTGCTATTGTTTCCTTCATTTCTTTTTCATTTATTTCTGATCTGATGTTTATGATTTCTTTCCTTCTGCTAGCTTTGGGGTTTTTTGTTCTTCTTTCTCTAATTGCTTGAGGTTCAAGGTTAGGTGGTTTGTTTGACATGTTTCCTGTTCCTTGAGGTAGGATTGTATTGCTATAAACTTCCCTCTTAGAACTGCTTTTGCTGTATCCCATAGGTTTTTGGTCGTCGTGATTTCATCGTCATTTGCTTCTAAGTATTTTTTGATTTCCTCTTTGATTTCTTCAGTGATCTCTTGGTTATTAAGTAGTGTATTGTTTAGCCTCCATGTGTTTTTACTTTTTATGGTTCTTTCCTGTAATTGATATCTAGTCTCATAGCATTGTGGTTGGAAAAGATACTTCATATGATTTCAATTTTCTTAAATTTACCAAGGCTTCATTTTTGACCCAAGATATGATCTATCCTGGAGAATGTTCCATGAGCACTTGAGAAAAATGTGTATTCTGTTCTTTTTGGATGGAATGTCCTATAAATATCAATTAAGTCCATCTTATTTAATGTATCATTAAAGCTTGTGTTCCCTTATTTATTTTCATTTTGGATGATCTGTCCATTGGTGAAAGTGGGGTGTTAAAGTCCCCTACTATGAATGTGTTACTATTGATTTCTCCTTTTATGGCTGTTAGTATTTGCCTTATGTATTGAGGTCCTCATATGTTGCATGCATAAATATTTACAATTGTTATATCTTCTTCTTGGATCAATCCCTCGATCATTATGTAGTGTGCTACTTTGTCTCTTGTAATAGTCTTTATTTTAAAGTCTATTTTGTTTTATATGAGAATTGCTACTCCAGCTTTCTTTTGATTTCCATTTGCATGGGATATCATTTTCTATCCCCTCACTGTCATTCTGTATGTGTCCCTAAGTCTGAAGTGGATCTCTTGTAGACAGCATGTATATGGGTCTTCTTTTTGTATCCATTCAGCCAGTCTGTGTCTTTTACTGAAAGCATTTAATCCATTTACATTTAATTATTGATATGTATGTTCCTATTCCCATTTTCTTAATTGTTTAGGTTTGTTATTGTAGGTCTTTTCCTTTTCTTGTGTTTCTTGCCTAGAGAAGTTCCTTTAGCATTTGTTGTAAAGCTGGTTTGGTGGTGCTGAACTCTCTCAGCTTTTGCTTCTCTGTAAATGTTTTAATTTCTCCATCAAATCTGAATGAGATCCTTGCTGGGTAGAGTAACCTTGGTTGTAGGTTTTTCTCCTTAATCACTATAAATGTGTCCTGCCACTCCCTTCTGGCATGTAGAGTTTCTGCTGAAAGATCAGCTGTTAATCTTATGGGGATTCCCTTGTGTGTTACTTGTTGTATTCCCTTGCGGCTTTTAATATGTTCTTTGTATTTAATTTTTGAATGTTTGATTAATATGTGTCTTGATGTGTTTCTCCTTGGATTTATTCTTTATGGGACTCTCTGTGCTTCCTGGACTTGATTAACTACTTCCTTTCCCATATTAGGGAAGTTTTCAACTATAATCTCTTCAAATAATTTCTCACTCCCTTTCTTTTTCTCTTCTTCTTCTGGGACCCCTATAATTCGAATGTTGGTGTGTTTAATTTTGTCCCAGTGGTCTCTGAGACTGTCTTCAGTTCTTTTCATTCTTTTTTCTTTATTCTGCTCTGCAGTAGTTATTTCCACTCTTTTATCTTCCAGGTCACTTATCCTTTCTTCTGCCTCAGTTATTCTGCTATTGATCTCTTCTATAGTATTTTTAATTTCATTTATTTTGTTGTTCATTGTTGCTTGTTTCATCTTTAGTCCTTCTAGGTCCTTGTTAAATGTTTCTTGGATTTTGTCTGTTCTCTTTCCAAGATTTTGGATCATCTTTACTATCATTATTCTGAATTCTTTTTCAGTTAGGCTGCTTACTTCCTCTTCATTTGTGAGGTCTGGTGGGTTTTTGCCTTGCTCCTTCATCTGCTGTGTGTTTTTCTGTCTTCTCATTTTGCTTATCTTACTGTGTTTTGGGCCTCCTTTTTGCAGGCTGCAGTTTCGTAGTTCCCATTGTTTTTGGTGTCTGTTCCCAGTGGCTAAGGTTGTTTCATTGGGGTGTGTAGGCTTCCTGGTGGAAGGGAATAGTGCCTGTGTTCTGGTGGATGAGGCTGGATCTTGTCTTTCTTGTGGGCATGTCCACGTCTGGTGGTGTGTTTTGGGCTATTTGTGGCCTTATTATGATTTTAGGCAGCCTCTCTGCTAATGGATGGGGCTGTTTCTGTCTTGCTAGGTGTTTGGCATAGGGTGTCCAGCACTGTAGCTTGCTGGTCCTTGAATGAAACTGGGTGTTGGTGTTGAGACTGAGATCTCTGGGAGATTTTTGCCATTTGATATTACCTAGAGCTGGGCGGTCTCTTGTGGACCAGTGTCCTGAAGTTGGCTCTCCCACCTCAGAGGCACAGCACTGACTCCTGGCTGGAGCACCAAGAACCTTTCATCCACACGGCTCAGAATAAAAGGGAGAAAATGTAGAAGGAAAGAAAGAGGATAAAATAAAATAAAATAGAGTAAGATAAAATAAAATAAAGTAATGTTATGAAAATAGAAAATAATTATTAAGAAAAAAAAATTTTTATGTTAAAAAAAAAAAAAACCAGACATACAGAACCCTAGGACAAGTGGTGAAAGCAAAGCTATACAGACAAAATCTCACACAGAAGCATATACATACACACTCACAAAAGAGAAAAGAGGAAAAGATAATATATCTTGCTCTCAAAGTCCACCTTCTTAATTTGGGATGATTCGTTGTCTATTCAGGTATTGCACAGATGCAGGGTACATCAAGTTGATTTTGGAGATTTAATCTGCTGCTCCTGAGGCTGCTGGGAGGGATTTCCCTTTCTCTTCTTTTTTCACACAGCTCCCGAGGTTCAGCTATGGATTTTGACCCACCTCTGTGTGTAAGTCACCTGAGGGTGTCTATTCTTTGCTCACACAGGACGGAGTTAAAGTAGCAGCTGCTTTGAGGTCTCTGGCTCACTCAGGCTGGGGGTAGGGAGGGGTGCAGAGGCAGGGCGAGCCTGCGGCAGCAGAGGCCAGCATGGTGTCACACCAGCCTCAGGCACACCGTGCATTCTCCCGGGAAAGTTGTCCCTGGATCCTGGTACCCTGGCAGTGGCGGGCTGCACAGGCTCCCCAGAAGGGAGGTGTGGAGAGTGACCTGTGCTCGCACACAGGCTCCTTGTTGGCGGCAGCAGCAGCCTTAGCGTCTCATGCCCGTCTCTGGGGTCCGCAATGTTAGCCGCAGCTCGCACCTTTCTCTGGAGCTCTTTTAAGCAGCCCTCCGAATCCCCTCTCCTCACGCAGCAGGAAACAAAGAGGGAAGACAAAGTCTATTGCCTCTTTGGCAGGTCCAGACATTTCCCCGGACCCCCTCCCGGCTAGCCGTGGTGCACTAGCCCCCTTCAGGCTGTGTTCATGCCAACCCCAGTCCTCTCCCTGTGCTCCGACAGAAGCCCGAGACTCAGCTCCCAGCCCCGCTGAGCAGACAAGCCTCTCGGGCTGGTGAGTGCTGATTGGCACCGATCCTCTGTGCAGGAATCTCTCCACTTTGCCCTCCGCAACCCTGTTGCTGTGCTTTCCTCCGTGGCTCCGAAGCTTCCCCCCTCCACCACCCGCAGTCTCCGCCTGTGAAGGGGCTTCCTAGTGTGTAGAAACCTTTCCTCCTTCACAGCTCCCTCCCACTGGTGCAGGTCCCGTCCCCATTCTTTTGTCTCTTTTTCTTCTTTTTTCTTTTGCCCTACCCAGGTATGTGGGGAGTTTCTTACCTTTTGGGAGGTCTGATGTCTTCTGCCAGCGTTCAGTAAGTGTTCTGTAGGAGTTGTTCCACGTGTAGATGTATTTCTGGTGTATCTGTGGGGAGGAAGGTGATCTCCACGTCTTACTCTTCCGCCATCTTCCTGGCCCCTCTTTTTTCTTAATGTAGGCATTTATCACTCTAAACTTTCCTCTTAGAACTGCTTTTGAAAAATCCCTCTGGTTTTGATATGTTGTTTTTCCATTTTCATTTGTTTCAAGATTTTTATTTCCCTTTTGATTTCTTCATGACTCCTTGTTTGTTTGTATATCATTTTTTAAAATCACATTTCTGCCACGTGTCAGACAAGAGAATGCACCTCACAAATCTCTAACTAAATGGTGCATAATGGACCAAAGACCCCTTTTGCTGTGCTCAGAAATCTATTACAATTTTTGAGCAGAGACTTTGCTTCCAATAAACTGCTACAAGATTAGCCTGCACATGGGGGTAGATATCATTATTCCCAGCCTATAGAAGGGGTAACTGTGGCTTATAGAGCTTAAATAACCTACCAAAGGAAATGAAGAAATTGGAAGAGCTGTTGGTATGTTTTAATATAATTTTTAAAAGCAGTGTTATTCCCATCAATTGTGGTGTTTGTAACTTCAAAAACCCTGCCTAATCAACAATCCTACATGGACAAGTTCTTCAGCACCTCAATAGTTCTAGGAATGGTAATTCACTTTATCTTGTCAGGCTCCACCTTAAGACTAGGTTTCTTTTTTTTTTTTTAACATCTTTATTGGAGTATAATTGCTTTACAATGCTGTGTTAGTTTCTGCTTTATAACAAAGTGAATCAGTTATACATCTACATATATCTCCATACCTCTTCCTTCTTATGTCTCCCTCCCACCCTCCCAACCCCACCCCCAGATGGCCTCCAATGAAAAAAAATTGTTTTACTTAGAATACTGTGTGAAAAGTCAACACTGGAATTTTCCAATGCAGTAGCCCTGTTACTAATTGCCATCAGCCTCTCCCTCTCTTGCTTGGATGTGTGTTGTATGCTCCTTTCAATATGTTTCTCAAGCCTGCTGGGACTCCACCCAACCCAGTTTTACCCATCATCTGGTTCCATGGTCTCCAAATGTTGGGCTCCCTATCCTTAGTTTTTTCATAATCCAATACCAGCTGCAATGTACCATTGTGCATTCAAGGACCCAACAAGAGACAGACTCCATTCAAGCATAGTAATATTTCACCTACCTAAATGATGAAAACAAAGTTAAAGGAAACCAACAAGGAGTGGTATAGCACTTCAGGGCCAGCAAGAGCATGGAGCCACTCTACCTCTTAGGCTGAAAGGGCAAAGAGAGGGGAAAAAAATTCTAGACCCTGGTGAGGGTCATATTGTAACAGTAGCTGTAGCTGTAAGACAAGATAATGAGACAGAAGCCCTGACTTTCTGGAGAACACAGTCACTGCCACCTGAGCACAGGAAGGAAGGAGCAAAGGGAATAAACACCCCAATCTCTCTCTATTCCCACATTTCCATCTTCTGATTGTGGAAGGTGTGGGGCAAGGGAGGTTGGCTAGTGTAGCCCATGATAGTCATTTTCCTCCAACATAAAACAGGGTGGAGAGAAGGGTGCAGAATGGATCTGGAGGAAAGAAAGGAAATATCTGTCATAACTCCACATACCTGCTTTTTCCATCAGGATGTGTCTAGTTTACCCTCAGGTTTCTCCCTTCTGAACTTGTTTGCTCTATGGCTCCCTAGAATTCTTTTCAGAAAGGCTCACTGTAAATTGTAGGCATTTGCTAATTTTGGTCTTTTGATATCCTTTTCCTCTTCTTTTGGTAACAATCCTACCAAAACTCTTTTGAGGAGTCTTTGCATCCCGATTCTTATTTCATGTGATATGTGGCTGGTTTAAACATCCCCAGTGATAGAGGTTGAGTCCATTCTTAGGCAGCAGGATCAGACTAACCCAAAAGACAATATTTCAGTACGATTCCAGTTGAAGAAGTCAAAAACAGATCAGTTAACACATGAAATTCAGGCCAGTTTTAAACTTGAGCTCTCAAGAGCTGTCATCTGCTGTTTCTTAATCTTAACTGTAAAATAATTATCCCACTGTGCTACAGGATGTTATAAGGCTATTTCCATTCTAAGACTATGAGGGCAGAGAATGCACTGTTCTTTATATCCCTAATATCCAGCACAATCTCTGACAGTTAACACTTGTGGAATACATGGGGGAATTGACATGACAGGATAAACATCCTGGCATGGTTCTATCCAGATGATGGGTGATCGTCATAGAAATTTTGTTGCTACACATCAGCCTGTGTGTCTACCTGGTGTCAAGAGTCAGATTAAAAGTCACAGAGAAAAGAATAAAGGATAGATGATGATAAAGAGAGATTAGGCAATAAACTTGTAGCTTTGTATGGATATAGAAATGACTGAAAGCAAGATACCTTGGTAAAAATTGAAATGTTCCTACATTTTATTCACTGAATAGAAACTACAAAATTGGCAGTAGAGAATGCATAAGATTAAGCAACTAAAAACATTAAATAATGAAGAGTCATGTTTCTGATAAGAGAATAAGAAGACCCACCAAAACCTAGAACACTTCTACTGTTTTCCAACATATATCCCTGGGGGTCCACCCAGTTAGCCATTTCCATACCTTTTCCATTCTAACCTTTTCTCTTTTTTTTTCAAAGACTTGAAGGCTTCCCACCCCCTTCCTTGTACCAAGGAAGGCCAAGTTCAAATTACAGTCCCTCCCAGAATCCACCTTACCTACTATGACTCATATTACTTTAGAGCCAGCAGAGAAATAGAGGGGGTCTCCAAGAACAATTGTCCAAGGGATCACCATGGTGGTTAAAGGAGATAAGATGGTCAAGTTCAATTACTTCAAAGCAGATTCACTTTTATCTATGTGTTTGAGCCTCAATAGAAGATGACTCGACATCACTCAAAATTGTCCTGCTTTATTACATTAATGTTTCACCTGCACAATATTTTTCATCCTCTCAAAACTATAAAGGTTATGTAGGAGGAGGGAAAATATCAACTATGATTTAAAATTCTCTTGCCACCCTCTCTTCCCCACCATAACCCCTAGCAAACCCAGAGTTAGGCGTTAAATAGGTATATGATAATTTTGCTCAATCAAAATAACATGATATGAAGAGCAGTCACTTTGTATCATGAAGTCTCCTTCAAATGATAGGAATATGTTTCAAGCAGCTTCATTTCTCTTAGGAACCCAAATGCATAAATGTATCCACATATATTCTGAGATTGCATTAAAATTGCTGGCTGAGCAAATATGTCTGCCCCCTTGCCCACCCCAAATTCCTAAAAATGACAAATCATATTTCAAAAATAATCAGTCCACAACATTACAGAATAAAAGATATAGAAAAGACAAGATCAGATTGACAGAGAAAAGTATAACGGAAAGCACGTGCAAAAAGATATTGCTGAAAATGTATAAGTGGTGGGTAGGAGTCAGGAGAGCCTTGGTTATGATGCCACAGGAAACAACTCCAAAAGTGTGGTTACTTAATGCACAAGCCTAATTCTCCCTTATGTTACACATTCCCAGGGGATTGGTGGGGGGGTCTATTACAAAAATCACTCAAGGATCCAGGATGAGGGAGGTCCCTCCTCTTTTAGAAAGAACATCATTTATAATATGCATCCCCCTCAGTTGCTGGAAAAGGAAGAGGAAAAGCCAGCCAATTGCACATGGACTTCTTACTGCCTCAGCCTGCAATGGTGCCACATTACCTGCCAATCTCTCATTGACCTAAGTACCCACATGGCCCTCTCTAACAAACATGACTGAGAAATGTAGAAGAGAAAATTAAATATTTGTTGAATGTTATTCTCTGCCACTTAATGTAAAAATATTTCAAGTCTTCAGGTGATACTGTATGACTTGATTTCAGGAACATGGTAGATAGACCCTGACCTATAAAGGTTCCTAGAGAAAGGAGAACCAAAGAAACAAGAACTGCTAACAAGGAGCCATGCCTCCATCTTGCATCTATTACCTAAGAAAGACTTCTTTCCCATCAGTCTCCTTTCCTGTTTATCTAGTACATTTCCTCCTTTTTAAAGACAAAGACATTGGGGTTTAACTTTCTCCTTACAATCAAGGAGGAGCCAGTCCCACCTGAGAACAGGACTAAATCCTTGGACAGAGATACTTTAAAGGTCCGGTGGATAGAATATCAACTAAATATATTTCTTCTAAATGTGTTCACCCAGTCATTCAATCAGAAAGTATTCTGGGGTGCCTTCTATGTGCTAGATAATGTGCTAGGTTCTCTGTCTGATTTCAAAATCAAATCAGACCTAGGTTCTGCACAAAGCTGAGGCAAGAGAGACACACATGGAGTCAATTGTCCAGTGCATTATTGCAGAATCTTCAAGCTTAATGATGAAAAAAGAGGATTAGCTCTGCAAGTGAACAGGCCAGGAAGGGTCTAGAAGGGTTTCATGGTGAAAGTGACATTGGAAGACTTAAAAGGTCCAGTTTCGGTATAATAATAAGCATTAGGAAAATGTTCTATTATTTTTTTCAATCTTTCCTCACCACAGTTGCTTCTTTCTCCAATTCATCTTCCCATTTACTTGCTTGGCAGAAGTGGAAGGAATCCATAGGGGTGTAACCTTTCCCTCCTTCCAAATCGTTCTGATCTGCCTTTTCCAGCTGTTGTGCTGAATTTAAGTCTGCAAAACCAACCTGGAGGCACCGGGAGCTGAGGCAACGAAAGCCTATTCATTTGACTGCTGCTTTCCCACTTGATGGTTGGGTCAGCTTTTAAAATAATGTTTCCCTTATTTGTCATTCTCCTTCTTTAGCACCACTGCCAGCTGTACTTTCCACTTCACATGAATTTTGCTCTATTCCAATTTTCTGCTTCTCTTGACTGTAATCCCACGGTTACAAATGGAATCCCAGGTTACACTAATATCTCTTACTCACTGGCATTGAAAAGATCAATATTTCAAAATGCCATGTTTTCTAGATCAGCCATGACATGCATACAAATAAGTGAGATCTGAACCATTACAGTATCTGTAAGTTACATAAACCACCAACCAAAAAAGGCAAGTTATCCCTTGTGGTTAAATTTCCAAAGGCCATCTTGATGGCTGACCAGTGAGCCAACTTGTCACGTGTCTTTGCCATATCTGGGAGTTTGAGGAAGAAAAGGATCACCAAAAATGCCAACAGCATGCTAGGTAATTCAATGCTGAGTGTACTCATTGTCAATCAGACATCCCAGTGTCCAGCTGGAGGCTCTACCCAGTGATAGCACTCCATTCCTGAGAGTCTTGCTTTGTACCCACTCATTCAACCCATCCATTCAACAAATACTCATTAAGCACCTATGTTTCATGGCCTGAACTATGCTCCAAGGATAAAGGGACAAATAAATCACTTTTCAAGAGGCTCCTGTTCCACCAGAGGAAGGAAGTATGTACATAGGTAATAAAGTGTAATAAGCACAATGACAGACATGCATAATGCCTGAGGAGTGGAGGGAAACCCCAGCTAAAAGATCCCAGAAGTCTTCCAAGGGGAAGTGATGCCTGAGCTGAGTGGTGAAGGATAAAGGAGTCAGGTCAATAATTTCAAAATACATCTGTTGGAAAGAATGACACATGTCGGAAACTGCGCGTAGTTCAATATGACCAGAACAATTCATGACAATGGGCATGTGAGACATACAAAGAAAAAATAAGAAATCATCTGTGTTTCAAAAATATTAGAGTTCTTCAGGACAATTAGGGACAAGATCTAGCACATGTGGATGATCCATTGTGTACATCCACGCATTGGGTGTTTTCACATATTTTTAAATTTTATCCTTACAATAGTCCTCAAGGTGCATTTAACGAAGGCCCTCCCTCTTCTGCAGATACGGAAATGAGGACACAGAGAGATTAAATATTTTGCCGTGGCTCTTCACATAGTAAATTATAAAATTAGGCTGTAAACCAAGGGCTCCAAAGTTTACAGAATAGACCAAGATTCCTGTTGAATGATGTATAGAGCCAGACCAAGGGACACACATTCTTAGACACAGAAATCTGATGGAAGGAAAAATCAGTGTTCATAGAGTGACTGTGTAAGACTGATGTTGTAGATAAAATACACATCTGAAATATGGGATAGAAATTCACCAGGGAGAGAAGAAGCAGCACATCTTTACAGGTATCAAATAAATAGTGCTTAAGAAGTTATAGTCTCCTGGGGTGCATTGCCCTTGTGAAACAGCTTTGGAGGGCTGGACAAATAATTATGGAATGCCTATGAGATATGAAACCCTATGCCTTGTACTTCAGAAAACTTCTCTCATTTAACCCTCATAACAACTCAATAAGCTTCCCTACCTTTTCATCCATGAAATGGGAGTGAATTCAGGTTAAAAATAAAACATATGTCACACATATATAGCACAGTGTTCATCATAGAGTAGACCAATGGCTCACATCACCTTCATTTTACAGGTAAAGAAACTTGAGCTTGAGGGAGATTGAACCCCTTGCCTTCAATCACATAGCTAGAGGAGACAGAGAGCATATTTTAACCCGGGTATATCTGCTCCATTTCTTCACAGCCTTTCAAGTCATACAAACTCCTTTGGTTAGGGTTAAACTGAGGCAGAACTGTTTAATAGACAACATAAGTACTAGTACTCAATGAAGCAAGAATACTAAAACTCTATTGTTTGCTTCCCTCACCATAATATATCTTTGTTTCAGGAACCTGGGGCTTCCTGAAATCCCCACTAGTTCTGATTGTTTAAAATTATAGATTGATAGATTAGATAGATAGATAGATAATTAGACATTTCTACTTTAATATGATTTACTGCCATGCCTGACCTCTTCCAGGTTCTTTGTATCTTAAAGTTTTTCTGTAATTTGTATAATTAACAAGTATACACTTTTAGATAATTTCAGCAACCACTGAGCAGGTAGGGTGTCAGAAGGCCCCTGAAGTCATCACAATCTTACTATATCCTTTGATTTAGTGAAAACCAAACCATATGAAAATATCAAAAGAAAGTAAAATCATCAGACTCCACAGAGGTTCCAAAGTAATAAAATGAGCCAGTTTTCAAGTCAAGAAGAATGACCCCTTTTAAAAAGAGTTTTAAAAATTAGGTGTGGTAATATGGCTTCAGTCTGTCAGAGCAGTAGTCAAATGAAAATATATTTAAAAGAGTGGTTCTAGTCCCTGTAGTAGGTGTACCCTGGGAGAGCCATCATATCTTTAATAATTTTGCTGTATTTCTTCACCACATTATTGAGAATTGTTTAATGAGCAGTTTCCCTCAGATAATATATCAGATTCTCAGAAGCAGTTGCCATGAGAGATATCCTTTAAAGACTGATGTAATTATGTTTATTCTTTTACATTTCTTCCTGGAATGGTCAAAATGATGGTACTTTCTTTTTTTTTTTTCCTTTTAGAAATATATTTTCTGCTTATAAAGATAGTAAGTGTTCTTGGTAGAAAATTTAAAAATGAAACAGAATAAAGAACAATCGAGATCAATGTGATTCTATTGTCCAAACACAGAGGGTAACTAACTATTTGGGTTTTATTTCTTTCTCAACTTGAATTCCTACATTATTTTTATATAAGCAAGATCAAATAAATGTATGTTAGTCACATTTGGATACTGCCTCAATTTTGTATCACACTTTGTTCTATAAGTGTATCATTCTCTCATGTTAATCATAATCTTCTTTTAAACCAGACAGCAGTTACCTGGATATTTCAACATTCTCCAGGGTGCAGTGATCTTGTTTTCCATTCACACCTAACACTTGCTCCCATTCATGACTCTTGGGTCCTTAGGCAGCTACTCTCCTGTTTTAGCCTACTTTGTGCCGTGGTGGTGTCACCTGTCTTCCTTCAGCCTAACCCCATGATTACATGTGTTGACACTAACATCAGAGACCCAAGGGTCAACTCACCCATCCAATTACTGGCTCTGTGATTTGGGGTAAGTCACTTAAGCTCCCTAGGCCACCATAAAGTGGGAGTAAATCCAGATTTAAAAATAAACCACCTGAAGGGCATAGCACAGTGATAGGCATGGAGTAGACCACTGGTTCGCATTGGCTTAAACAGTAGTCAATATTGAAGAGAACTAGTGGGAAATATTACATTGTTAGAGGTAGTTAAACTTCTCCAGACACAACTAACACAAGATTCTTGAGTACGATGCCTTTGTTGAAGGTTTGAAGGCAGGAGAGGGTCATTTTAGCAGAAGCCAAGAAAAAATTTAAATTCAATGTCAGACATCACTCGTCCTAGAAATTTTGAAAAATATCTTCCAAAGAGACTTTTTACTGGCTAACTTTTCAAATAACAGCACAGCTTTGCTTTTAATACTTTCTAAGCTTCTGGGGCTTCCCTGGTGGTGCAGTGGTTGAGAGTCTGCCTGCCAATGCAGGGGACACGGGTTCGTGCCCCGGTCCAGCAAGATCCCACATTCCGTGGAGCGGCTGGGCCCGTGAGCCATGGACGCTGAGCCTGCACATCCGGAGCCTGTGCTCCGCAACGGGAGAGGCCACGACAGTGAGAGGCCCGCGTACCGCAAACTTTCTTCTGAAATTTTCCTTCATAAATTGCCTCTATCCCATTTCTACTGAGAGCTTTATTTTCCTTTTTGGTAGATTCTTTCTTTATACTTCTTGCTTCCTTCATTTACTGGGGTTTTAATGTATTTCTTATCGATTTACAGGTGTTATTTTTATGTCAATTACATATATAATGTTATAGTCCTTTTGGTTAGTCAAATATTTTTAATATTCCATTTTGATTCTTCTGTTAATGTTTTAGCTATAATCTCTTTGCATTATTTTTTACTGGTTTCACTAGAAATTACAGTGGGTATCTTAACCACCTATGTGGGCTTAATTTTTACTACTTCAGGTTAGAAAATGTAGAAATCTTCTAATATCATAGTTCAATTCACCACCACCATCCTTTGTGCTATAATTATTATACATATTATACCTATAAACGTTACAAACCCCATACTACAGTGTTATAATTATTACTTTAAGTAGTAGTTGTTTTTTTTTTTCATTCCAACTCTATTTATTAAGAATTTAAGCTTATAAAGACATTACTGTAGGGACAAAATTCTTCATGGATCTCTCAAATTCCTGCACATTTTGAGCAGAGAAACTGACTACCTTCTGTTCTGGACTATCTTTTGAAAGATGTTTATGTGATCACCAGCCTTGATGAAGAGAGACAGTGTCTCCCTCTGGAGCAAAATGCAGGTTTGCTTACATCCTTGTAAGATAGCTCCTAGCCCCTAAAACTTTAGATGGTTTTTATGTGCCGATCAGGGAATTCACACTTTCTGTGGGGCTCCCTCTCTTCCAAGAGCTCCCCCATAATTTTATCATCATTCTGCCAGCCTGAACTTTGTCCTTTGACACCTTGTGCCTATAAGGAGCATCTTTCTGCAGTTGGAGCCACATGCAAACTAAGTATGGGACAGCAGAGGGTACCTTCCAGCCTGATGACTCCAACTTGTACATCTCACTTCTGTTTCTGCATGTTTGCTCTCTAGGGCTTTTAAATAGTTATATTTTTCACATTATTTGTCTACATTTTATAGTTATCATCTACAGTTATAGGGTGAGTCTAATTAAGCTCTTCTATCACTACCAGAAATCAGATTTATTATGTTACTTCTGTGTTTTTTCTTCCTCCATCCTCTCTTTGCCTGAGTTCCACCAAGGAGTCACTTTCCCCCATCTGGAAGAACTATTCTTCACTCAAGAGTGTATGAGGCTTTCTTTCCTACAGGAATCTTCAAACAAATTACTAGAATGTGGCTCTAATAATAATGACTGCAACTTACTAAGTCTAATCCACTCTAACTCTCCCAAAATGGAAGAAAGTAACCAGAGATTATTCTTCACATGAAAAAGAATGTTTCTCATTTTTCTATCCATGCTGCCCTCTTCACAGCCATTACTTCAACACTCTCTTCTGTTTTATTTCCCCAAATGGACACTTCTTCCCTTACTGAGAAGAGCCTATAGTCCAGGACATGTTCTTTCGATTGAACCTAAAGGCCATTCATAAATATCTAGAGTTTCCATGGTCTTCATTAATGTTCAGTCACCATTTCTATTTTTTAAAAAATATTATTTCTGGATTGGAAAATCCTTGAGAATGTGAACAACTCACCAGTGTACCTGCTCCTAAAGTCATCTCTTTTTAAATTCTGATCAGTTCTCATTTCTCCAAATATGACATACAAATGGCCAACAGGCACATGAAAAGATTCTTAGCATCACTGATTATTAGAGAAATGAAAATCAAAACTACAATGAGGCACAATTTCACACCAGTCAGAATGTACATCATTAAAAAGTCTACAATAGGGGCTTCCCTGGTGGCACAGTGGTTGGGAGTCCGCCTGCCAATGTGGGGGCGCAGGTTCGTGCCCTGGTCCGGGGGGATCCCACGTGTCGTGGAGCGGCTGGGATCATGAGCCATGGCCGCTGGGCCTGCGCATCCAGAGCCTGTGCTTGCGACAGCAGAGGCCACAACAGTGAGAGGCCCACGTACCGCAAAAACAAAAGCAGTCTACAACAAATGCTGGAGAGGGTGTGGAGAAAAGGGAACCCTCCTACACTATTGATGGGAATGTAAATTGGTACAGCCACTATGGAGAACAGTATGGAGGTTCCTTAAAAAACTAAAAATAGAGTTACCTTATAATCCTGCAACACAACTCATAGGCATATATCCAGAGAAAACTCTAATTTGAAAAGATACATGCACCCCAATGTTCATAGCAGCACTATTTACCACAGCCAAGACAGAGGAACAACCTAAATATCCATTGACAGATGATGGATAAAGAAGATGTGATACACACACACACACACACACACAATGGACTATTACTCAGCCACAAAAAAATGAAATAGTTCCATTTGCAGCAACACTGATGGAGCCAGAGATTATCATACTAAGTGAGGTAAGTCAGAGAAAGACAAATATCATATTATAACACTTACATGTGGAATTTTAAAAGATGATACAAATTAACTTATTTAAAAAGCAGAAACAGGTTCACAGACATAGAAAACAAACTTACAGTTACCAAAGGGGAAAGGCAGGGAAGGGATAAATTAGGAGTTTGGGATGAACATATACACAGTATTATATATAAACTAGGTAAACAACAAGAACCTACTGTATAGCACAGGGAACTATATTCAATATTTTGTAATAACCTATAATAGAAAAGAATCTGAAAAAGTATATATATATATATATGTATAACCAATCACTTGACTATACACTTGAAACTAACACAATATTTTAAATTAACTATACTTCAATTAAATAAATGAAAAAAAAAATTCTGGTCAGTTCTACTCCAATCCAAAGTTGAAACTTATCATGCAAGAAATATTTTGGAAGGGAAGAGGCAAATAAGAGTTGAAAACTAGAATTGATCAATGTAAGAGAGTTAGAACATAAGACACTAGAATACATAAACAGATAGTCAATACATTGAATTCAGGTAATAGTATTTGAGTTCTTTAACTCAAATACTGTATCTAGAGACATCTACTGTAAATAGAGGTATCTGGGCCATAATAGGTGCTCAATAATTATTTATTGAATAATGATTGTTTATTTAAGCTGGTAAATGACAGTGTCTTTGTCCAAACTACTTGCTTGTGATTCATTGTAAAGATGTTTTTATTTAACTTGTCTGGCAAGAGAGACTAATAGTTTGCATCATGACATCTGAAACAGACTCCAACTCTAGCAAAACAATGCTATGACTTTGTGTTTCTAGGTTGAAATGGGCTTGACAGGGTACTTCTAGGCACACCATAATGAGTCTTTGCACATGACTATTGCAACACTTCAAACTGATTTGTAATAATTTATGCAGTTGTCACCTCCATCAGACTGTGAGTCTTGGAGGATGAAAACAGTGCTGTCCTCATTTCAGAAGACCCCAGCAGTAACTATTGCTTTGCACACACAGTGGAAACTCAGAAAATGATAAATGGGTACACGTGGGACTTTTTGTTCCTAAATGAATGGTTCATTTAGTATACTAATTAAGAGTAAGAGCTTTTTTTAATGATATATTAATATGCCAAAATAGACTGCTATTGAGTCTATACAGTCTCAGCATTAATTTATTGGTTGCCTCCTAAGGATCGGGCATGGAGAAGGGCCAGAAGATGCAAACATGCGAGCACTTACAGAGGAATAATGGGCTTCTCTTGCCTACCTGCGCATCAAACAAAGCATAGCACAGGAAACAAGGCTTTATTCAATAAACTGGAAACTAGTTCTGTGCTTTTTGGTCCTCTGCCAACATAGGGGACACAGGTTTGATCCCTGGTCCGGGAAGATCCCACATGCCGCAGGGCAACTAAGCCCATGCACCACAACTATTGAGCCTGCGCACTAAAGCCTGCCAGCCACAACTACTGAGCCCACATGCCACAACTACTGCAGCCCCCATGCCTAAAGCCCGTGTTCCACAACAGGAGAAGCCCCCTCAATAAAAAGCCTGTGCACAGCAATGAAAACCCAATGCAGCCATAAATAAATAAATAAATATATATATATATATATATATATATATAGTTTGCTATGTTACCAACATGAGGATATTTAATAATCAAATAGAATTCTCCAAACCCCTTGCTTTGTAAAACATTCATTGGGGGTACTGTCCCATTGACCTTGGGTATCTTCTAAGAATTTATCTTATTTTAAATTAATAACTTGGTGGATATTTCTGTTGGAATCTTTATTCAATGGCTGTTAGTTTTCTAAATTCACAAGACACCCCATGATTGACATTGCCACCTTTATGGAAAACAATATTTAAGCATCAATTATATATATATATATATATATATATATATATATATAAATAATGTGAAAGAAAAGATTAACATAGCAGCTACAAAAATTCAATCAAAAAATTTTCATTTCTACTTAAAACAATTATGTGTAAGATACATCACCATATACTACCCTCTGGCTTAGACTTTATGAGAGCTATTTTCAATACCTACTTTCAAAACACAAACCAGTAGTATATCAGGAATCTTTGTCTACCACATTCCGCCCTAGTCAACTATGCCAGAGCAGTTTCCTTAATAAAAGTGGTAACATCTCAATTTTACCATAAGCCACATGGAGCGAGATACATATAATTACCACTTAGGAAGGAATTTGATGTCTCCTCTTATTTCTGGGATTTGGTAAAAGAAAAATGGATTTATACGGTGAGCAAAGATTGTCCAAGATAACTTTCAGATTACTGAATTGGGCAAAGGAATGGCTAGTTGCTACAGTTCATAAGCCCCTCTTCTTTAGAAATGGGAAGAAGCAGCACCAATTTCGTCAGCTCAAAGAAATAGAAAGCACATTTAATATTGGAGCACCTAACCAAAACAAAGTAAGGAAATAGATGTTAGAATAGGAAACCCTAGGAGAAATGGGCTGTACTTATATTTTCTAGACTCAACGACACAGCAAAATGCAAAGTAACGCAGTGAAATCCCCTCAATCGCCATTGCCGTTGTTTCTTTCCTCCTAGGTCTTGTGCATTGCTTTCATCTGGACGATTTCAATAACCTCTTAGTTCCTTGTCAGCTATCTCATCTTCCTCCTGTATGTGCTCCAAAGAACCACCAGAGTGAAGTGATCATGCTGTTTTCATGCTCAAATTCTTTCAACAACTCCCTCGGAGAATGAAGTCCAAAGTCAGCCTGGTATTTAACTCTCCTTAAACAGTCCTCGTTTGTAAGCACTTTAAAAATAACCTAGAGGCTTCCCTGGTGGCGCAATGGTTGAGAGTCCACCTGCCGATGAGGGGGACACAGGTTCGTGCCCTGGTCCGGGAGGATCCCACATGCCGCGGAGTGGCTGGGCCCGTGAGCCATGGCCACTGAGCCTGCGCGTCCAGAGCCTGTGCTCCGCAACGGGAGAGGCCACGGCAGTGAGAGGCCCGCGTACCGCAAAAAATAAAAAATAAAAAAAATAAAAATAACCTAAATAACAAGAGTAACACCTATACTCTAGGCTTCCTGTTGGGACATTTTAATGGCCACATTTAAGAGTCTGTATTTCCTGTTTCACTATGCATCCCAGACCTTGCTGCACAGATGTGTTTTTTCTATCAACTGTGTAAACAGTATCACACAAAATGTCTAGCCATGACTGGATTAATTAGGGGCCACCAAGTTCCAAGGCAATTTAAGTGAGAATTTTAGCACTGCCTTGAAATCCAAGGCACTTGTTCACATTTAACAAGCTGTGCAGTGAAGGAAATGTGATGAAATTTGGCACAGAATTTGGGACAGAATGTTTTTTTCACCCAAAGGATCGCTAGATGCAGTAAAATCAGAAAACTCTTTTTTTTTTTTTTTTTTTTTTAAGACAGAGTAATGGGAGATTTGTTGTCTTTCAGCCTAATGCTAGTTTTCTGACCAAAATGACCAAATCATTTTTCAGGGCTAATGTAATTGGTCAGTGGAATTTTGTTATGCTGGGAAATGAAATTAATGTGCAGTCCAAAAATAAAATTGATTTTCTGTAAACATAGGGGATCAGTCAAATCTAGAAGGATAGTTTTTAAAAGATAAAATGACAGCAACCCAAGACATTTTTTAAATGCCACAATATAATTAATCTGAGCATTTTTCTTTTAAAAAATGTTGTCTCATGAAAATTTGGATTAGATATCCACAGTTATATTTAATATGTTTTTCTTTACATTTACTTGTATACCCCAAATTGAAAGAGTCTGTGTTCATTTGTTGCTTAACCCCATAAGCCAGCCTCAAACACTCAGATACCATGCATTCATGTCCTGTAAAGTTCAGCCTAAAACACCAGTTTATGCTCGAAGTAATTTCTCAGGAATATTCACTTGTTTGTAAGCCTGTTTGAACTAAGATTCTGTTTCCACCTACTCCAAAATCTGAAGGCAGAGGCTTGAGTCTTGACTTAGACTCTCCAGATACGATGTTGACGCCTTCTCTCCTGATACTTAGGAATCCTCTTTTTCCTAAGCAGCTCTGCCCCCACCTTCTTTGGCTTTTAACTTCTCCTGCTGCTTCATGAAGAAAGTATTCCAATCAAGGTCACCACTGAGCCCTGTATTGCTATAATAAATGCAACTGCTGATTCTCCAGCTTCCATTCACATTGACTAGGTGGATTGCTCCCTCTTCTTCAATAGTCTTTGCTTGTTTGACTCCAGGATATCATCCTTTCCAAATTTTCCTCCTATCACACTGGCCCATTGCTTCTCCATCTTCTTTGATGTATCCACCTCATTTCCTTGACTCAATCTTGGACATCTTCTCTCTTCTAAATAGACTCACTTCCTTCATGATCCCATCAGTCTTATGACATTGAAATCCATCTATACACTGCTGTCTCCCAAAATGATGACCCTCCTCCATGGACCTGTCAACTGAACTTCTGTCTCCAGCTCTCTACTTAAACATCCACACTCTAATAAGCTCATTAAGCTGAGTGTGTCCCAGACAGAGCTCCATCTCAGTGTGGGTAACTTCCGTATTCCTGTTGCTCCAGCCCAGTTGTCCACGACTTCTCTCTTACTCTCACATGGCACATCAAGTCTATCAGATACCTGTGCTGCCATGGAAATACATCCACAGTCAAAGACATCTCATCACCTTGACTGCTACCAACCTGTAACAAACCAGCATCATCCCTGACATGGATTACTGAAATACCTACTAACTTGTCTTCTTTTTTTTTGGCTGCATTGGGGCTTCGTTGCTGCACACAGGCTTTCTCTAGTTGCAGCAAGCGGGGCTACTCTTTGTTGTGGTGCGCGGGCTTCTCACTGTGGTGGCTTCTCTTGTTATGGAGCATGGGCTCCAGGCACGCGGGCTTCAGTAGCTGTAGCATGTGGGCTCAGTAGTTATGGCTCACGGGATCTAGAGTTCAGGCTCAGTAGTTGTGGTGCACGGGCTTAGTTGCTCCACAGCATGTGGGATCTTCCCAGACCAAGGATCAAACCCGTGTCCCCTGCATTGGCAGTCAGATTCTTAACCACCGCACCACCAGGGAAGTCCCCTAATTTGTCTTCTTGCTTTGGTCTTTGTTGACTATCGTGCCTACTACCCAATGTTTTAGTCTATTCTTGACACTGCAATTGGACTATTCCTGTTAAAATGTAAGTTATATCATCTCACTCTACTTCTTACACCCCTTCTGTAGCTTTCTACATCATTTCAAGTGAAAGCCAAAATCACTGCAATGGCCTACAGGGTCTGACACAATCTTTATCCCTGCCTCACTTATCTCATATGCTTCCCTACCTCAAACCCTCCATTGGTCCACACTGGCTGGCTCACAGTTCTTTAAGGCTGTGTGTCCCACTCCTTCCTGAGAGCACTTGTACTTGCTGTCTTTTCTTCTGGGCCATTCCTCCTTGCTATTTCACCCCACGTTGCTCCCTCGCTTACCTCCTTCTTGTCTTTATCAAATATCACCTTCTCTATGATCCTTCATTTATCATGCTTTTAAAAGTAGAATCTTGGGACTTCCCTGGGGGTCCAGTGGGTAAGGCTCCACGCTCCCAATGCAGGGATCCCTGGTTAAATCCGTGGTCAGGGAACTAGATCCCACATGCATGCCGCAACTAAGAGTTCACATGCCACAACTAAAAAAAAGATCCCACATGCCCCAATGAAGATCCCGTGTGCTTCAGCTAAGACCTGGTGCAGCCTAAATAAATATTTTTAAAAATAAATAAATAAAATAAAATTAGAATCTTTCCAGCACTACTTACTTAATTATGTAATAAAATAGTAAAATATTAATTACAACATAAATATTAAACCTAGTAAACATAGAGTTAAACCTTGGAAACTAAAGCCTGGAGAAAAAGAGAGAGAGAGAGAGAGAGAGAGAGACAGAGAGACAGAGGGAGAGAGAGAAAGGCAGAGAGAGAGAGAGAAGAAAAATATGTGGTCCAGAAGGTCCTCCAGGACTTTACTTCTGAGCATCCTGATAACCAAAATAAAAATGGTAACAGAATCATTTGAGTGGTTTCTCAATGCCCATGAAGATAAATCATGACAGTTCATAAGAGGAAGTAAAATTTTACCTACCACTTCACTCCAAAAGAAATTTCTAGTAGGGAAATTTTTTTTTTTTTTTTTTTTTTTTTTGCCACACCAGGTGGCTTGTAGATTCTTAGTTCCTCAACCAGGGATCAAACCTGGGCCAAGGCAGTGAAAGCACCAAGCCCTACCACTGGACTGCCAGGGAATTACCTGTATGAAACTTCTTAAAAGGAATTCAAGCAATGTTGGAGGTGGTGATAATAACCATATCTCATTATGAAATGTAAGTGTGAGCCTCAGAAAGCACTTTTTCTTGATGCCTCAATGAAAGTGTAGAGTATAATAACAAAGCACAACTAGGTGAAAGTCATTCCATTGAGGAGAAAATCGTGTTCTTTGCAATGTTTGTTTCCCATCTCCTTAGATTCTCAGCCCAAAGCTCACCCAGGAGAATAACTAGCACAGGGTGTCCCCTTAAGCTTTCCCTGCCCAAAGGACCTTTTCAATTCCTGCCCTGTTCCTGCAGGCCCATTCCATGACCAGCTCATTAGTTTTGTTATTTAACCTCATTAAGCAATGGGCACTTGGAAAATATTATGTCAGTGTTTCTGAACTTATTTGCTATTAGAAAAACTTTTGATATTTTCTGTGTTTTGCTTATTAAGTTGAGAAAAAGAGAGA
Source organism: Lipotes vexillifer (assembly GCF_000442215.2). Taxonomy (NCBI): domain Eukaryota; kingdom Metazoa; phylum Chordata; class Mammalia; order Artiodactyla; family Lipotidae; genus Lipotes; species Lipotes vexillifer. Next base: position 4,901,822 of record NW_006783631.1, on the reverse strand, counting down.
CCTAATTTAAGTTACCAGAGAAAGTATGTGGTTATCATGAAGATATATGGGCTGAACAAGAGCTGGAACTCCAGCGGAGGGGGTGAGGCCCTGCCCCTCTCTGCTCATGCTCTCTCGCTTCTTGGCCTCTCTGTCTGTGTATCTGTTCATCTTCCCCCATCTTTACCGATGTCCTCATCCTATATCCAATACCTTGTCTATTTCCTCAACCTGTATGTGGAGTTTGTGGCCAGGGCCCAGCAGAGCTTCCTGGCAACCTGCTAATGGTCACAGTCTCAGTATTTCTTGACTCAAAGCCACAAGAAACTCTGATGCAACAAGTAAGCCTATTTGAGCCAGGCCTCCTAGGTCATTTATTTCTGGTATCCTGCTTTGGCCCATTTCTGGTCCAACTGTGACCAATGAGGATCAGAATTAAAGACATACGCTGCAAAGTCTGTCTGTCTCTCTGTCGACAAGGTGATATTGTTTAAATAAATGTTGCAGGAGTGGCATTGATCCACATCATAAAGCTTTCTCCCAAAAGAGGGGCCAGTGAACCTGTAAACAGACAGATCCTATAACCTGGAAGCTGGGAGAGGGTGACTCTGATGACAAAAGGACCTTCCAGAGCCGTGCAAATGTTACTGTGGGAGGCTGCTGGCTCTGGAGGGGCCCCGGCGGCCGAAGCCGCGACAGTCATGCAGACGGCGGGCCAAATACACCAGAAATACATCTACACGTGGAACAACTCCTACAGAACACCTACTGAACGCTGGCAGAAGACCTCAGACCTCCCAAAAGGCAAGAAAGTCCCCACGTACCTGGGTAGGGCAAAAGAAAAAAGAATAAACAGAGACAAAAGAATAGGGACGGGACCTGCACCAGTGGGAGGGAGCTGTGAAGGAGGAAAGGTTTCCACACACTAGGAAGCCCCTTCATGGGCGGAGACTGTGGGTGGCGGAGGAGGGGAGCTTCGGCGCCTCGGAGGAGAGCGCAGCCACAGGGTGCGGAGGGCAAAGCGGAGAGATTCCCGCATAGAGGATCGGTGCCTACCGGCACTCACCAGCCCAAGAGGCTTGTCTGCTCCCGCACAGGGGTGGGCAGGGCTGAGAGCTGAGTCTCAGGATTCGGAGGTCAAATCCCAGGGGGAAGACTGGGGTTGGCGGCGTGAACACAGCCTGCAGGGGGTTAGTGCACCACGGCTAGCTGGGAGGGAGTCCGGGGAAAAGTCTGGACCTGCCGAAGAGACAAAAGACTTTTGCTTCCCTCTTTGTTTCCTGGTGCGCAAGGAGAGGGGATTAAGAGCGCGGCTTAAAGGAGCTCCAGAGGCGGGCACAGAGCCACGGCTACAAGCGCGGACCGCAGAGACGGGCATGACACGCTAAGGCTGCTGCTGCCGCCACCAAGAAACCTGTGTGCGAGCACAGGTCACTATCCACACCCCCCTTCCGGGGAGCCTGTGCAGCCCGCCACTGCCAGGGTCCCGAGATCCAGGGACAACTTCCCCGGGAGAATGCACGGCGCGCCTGAGGCTGGTGCAACTTCACTCTGGCCTCAGCCACCGCAGGCTCACCCCGCACTCCGTGCCCCTCACTCCCCACGGCCTGAGTGAGCCAGAGCCCCCAATCAGTGGCTCCTTCAACCCAGTCCTGTCTGAGCGAAGATGCCCTCTGGCAACCTACATGCAGAGGTGGGACCAAATCCAAAGCTGAGCCCCTGGGAGCTGTGAGAACAAAGAAGAGAAAGGGAAATCTCTCCCAGTAGCCACAGAAGCAGCGGATTAAAGCTCCACAATCAGCTTGATATACCCTGCATCTCTGGAATACATGAATAGACAACGAATCATCCCAAATTGAGGAGGCATGTGGATGAAAGGCTCTTGGTGCTCCAGCCAGGAGTCAGTGCTGTGCCTCTGAGGTGGGAGAGCCAACTTCAGGACACTGGTGCACAAGAGACCTCCCAGCTCCACGTAATATCAAATGGCGAAAATCTCCCAGAGATCTCCACCTCAACACCAGCACCCAGCTTCACTCAACGACCAGCAAGCAACAGTGCTGGACACCCTATGCCAAACAACTAACAAGACAGGAACACAACCCCACCCATTAGCAGAAAGGCTGTCTAAAATCATAATAAGTCCACAGACACCCCAAAACACACCACCAGACATGGACCTGCTCACCAGAAAGACAAGATCCAGCCTCATCCACCGGAACACAGGCACTATTCCCTTCCACCAGGAAGCCTACACAACCCACTGAAACAACCTTAGCCACTGGGGACAGACACAAAAAACAACGGGAACTACAATCCTGAAGCCTGCAAAAAGGAGACCCCAAACACAGTAAGATAAACAAAACGAGAAGACAGAAAAACAGCAGATGAAGGAGCAAGATAAAAACCCACCAGACCTAATAAATGAAGAGTAAATAGGCAGTCTACCTGAAAACGAATTCAGAATAATGATAGTAAAGATGATCCAAAATCTTGGAAATAGAATAGACAAAATGCAAGAAACATTTAACAAGGACCTAGAAGAACTAAAGATGAAACAAGCAACGATGAACAACACAATAAATGAAATGAAAAATACTCTAGATGGGATCAATAGCAGAATAACTGAGGCAGAAGAACAGATAAGTGACCTGGAAGATAAAATAGTGGTAATAACTACTGCAGAGCAGAATAAAGAAAAAAGAATGAAAAGAACTGAGGACAGTCTCAGAGACCTCTGGGACAACATTAAATGCACCAACATTCGAATTATAGGGGTCCCAGAAGAAGAAGAGAAAAAGAAAGGGACTGAGAAAATATTTGAAGAGATTATAGTTGAAAACTTCCCTAATATGGGAAAGGAAATAGTTAATGAAGTTTAGGAAGGACAGAGAGTCCCATACAGGATAAATCCAAGGAGAAATACGACAAGACACATATTAATCAAACTGTCAAAAAATAAATACAAAGAAAACATATTAAAAGCGGCAAGGTAGAAACAACAAATAGCACACAAGGGAATCCCCATAAGGTTAACAGCTGATTTTTCTGCAGAAACTCTGCAAGCCAGAAGGGAGTGGCAGGACATATTTAAAGTGGTGAAGGAGAAAACACCTGCAACCAAGATTACTCTACCCAGCAAGGATCTCATTCAGATTTCATGGAGAAATTAAAACATTTACAGACAAGCGAAAGCTGAGAGAGTTCAGCACCACCAAACCAGCTTTACAACAAATGCTAAAGGAACTTCTCTAGGCAAGAAACACAAGAAAAGGAAAAGACCCACAATAACGAACCCAAAACAATTAAGAAAATGGGAATAGGAACATACATATCGATAATTACCTTAAATGTAAATGGACTAAATGCTCCCACCAAAAGACACAGATTGGCTGAATGGATACAAAAACGAGACCCATATATATGCTGTCTACAAGAGACCCACTTCAGACCTAGAGACACATACATACTGAAAGTAAGGGGATGGAAAAAGATATTCCATGCAAATGGAAACCAAAAGAAAGCTGCAGTAACAATTCTCATGTCAGACAAAATAGACTTTAAAATAAAGACTATCAGAAGAGACAAAGAAGGACACTACATAATGATCAAGGGATCGATCCAAGAAGAAGATATAACAATTGTAAATATTTATGCACCAAACATAGGAGCACCTCAATACATAAGGCAAATACTAACAGCCATAAAAGGCGAAATCCACAGTAACACATTCATAGTAGGGGACTTTAACACCCCACTTTCACCAATGGACAGATCATCCAAAATGAAAATAAATAAGGAAACACAAGCTTTAAATGATACATTAAACAAGATGGACTTAATTGATATTTATAGGATATTCCATCCAAATGTTACTGTGAATTAAGTGGCTATCAATTTTTTTCGATGCACAGAGAATATTCCTTAAGGGAAATAATCAAGCTTACCCTGTTGATATCCATTTATTAATGTTTTTGGCAATAAAATATTTTTAATCCACTCTGTTATATCTTGGAACTATTGTCCTGACATAGAGAAATAGATTGTATTTGAATAAGTGGATCACTTTTTCATTGGACCCTTTGTTCAAACTAATCTTCTCTTTATTTTCAAATCATTATATATCATAACAGAAACATTTCATTCAAAATGTGATTTGAGAAGTAACCAATTGTAATTTTTTAAAAAAGTAATATATTAAGTATATTTATCTCAATTATATCTATTATCAGAGGGTGGCCATCACTGCAAATCTTTCTGTGCTCAACTTACTTTAGGAAAACTAATTTTGGTTTTGGTCACAAAAGAGGTCAAAGAATTCACACCTCATAAGTTCAGTCCCACTTAGGCAACTATTTCACTTTGTCTTTCAAAGTCATTCTTCCAGAGTTTTAACCAAAAGGTAACCTATTAAATCCACTGTTGAATGCATCAGTAGCAGTGTTTCTGCTGCAGGATAGACATCTGAGGCTGTCATTCTGGAGGATGACAATGACTCCATTGCTTCACCACCGAATAAATACAATCAACTGCAAGGGTATGACTGGCTCCACACAGCCTCTTCAAACCATCTGCAAGAGTGAAAGACCCTACTTTGAAGCTATTAGTAGGAAAAAATGGAGCCAGAGGATCATTCAGTAATAACACAACCCTGTTCAAAACTTGCATTCAGGGAATTTCATTTTGATACAAAGTGCTGTTTTATAGGGGAATAAAATCTGAAAACGATGAGTTGATAAGGAGAAAGGACTAGCATGTTTAGCTTGAGCCAAGCTACAGATGGATCTAATTAGCAAGTTCAGCCTTTTTGGTAAAGTGTTTGTCTTTTGTTCTCTCAACAGTCCACCACCAACCAGCCTCTTGTTTCTGCAGTTTGTTCATTGCCCCATTTTTCTCTCATCAGAGTTACTCTCCTTGGTTTCAGGGTGAGACGCCATGTCAACCATCTACATCTTGATCAGGGTTAATTTTAATCAACGAGCTCTCTTCATGAGAGATTTTCACTCTGTTTTATGCTAAATTGCACAAAGAGGTTGTTAGGTTTGAAGAAATTTCTGACATTAGCATATGAATGGAAAAATGTGATGGACACCTAACAGTTACGAGATGTGGTAATGCTATTTATTTACTCTGGCAGATGCTAAATGGGGTACTCTACACAAATGATCTCTTAAATCCTACAACAAACTTCTCTTCTTCCTACATTCCTCCATACAGTGGAGGAATCTGAGGCTTAGAAAAGATTGAAGTGACTTTCCAAGAGTCAAGTCCAGGAGTTAGTAGATCCAGGATTTGAACCTTGGTTTATCTGACTCCATGGCCCATGCTCTTCCATCAGCTAATGATTACAATAGGCTTCCAGCTGCTATCCTCCTGTCTTTAATCCCTTAATCCACCCTTCACACTGTCACATGAAAATACTGAGTTTCACATCTGACCATTTTAGACTCTATTCCTTAAAATCCACCAATGATTCGTAACATTTGTGTGCTCCTTAACATGGTATGCAAGGCCATGCATAAATGAGCTCTCTTCTGTTCTATTGCATCATTGCTTAGCAACTATAACAAACAAGACCCTTACTCTCTTATAGGTACTAAGATCATTAAATTAAAATAGATGCCACTCCTTAGTAGGATTTTAACAGATGTTATTGACCACATGGCATCCCATATGCTATGACTAAAGTAATAGTCTCAACCAAGCTTGATTATAGCTTCACTATTAACACATCTTCACAAGAACCATCTTAATAATTTCAAAATGCTTCCCAATCCAGCAGGGTAAACACCCCCAGTGGTGCACCATAGGAGGAGGTGGTGCTGCATCAGGAGAGACTCCAGGCCTTTGTGCTGATGCTCCTGAACCCATCTTTCCCAGTGACATTGTCTCATCTTTTAATATTCCAAAGAGGAAACAATTGTACCCCAAGAAATTCCATGCCCAACCATAAAAATCCTAAATATAAATACCCTAAATTGAAGGAAGTATATATTCTTCACCTTCCCCATATCTAGGCATATTTAGGTCTAAGGTTAAGTTTTTTAAAAGCTTGATTTAATTAATTCAGGAGAAAAGAAACAAATAAAAGGTATAATGTAGATGTCTGGTCATCTAAAGCCATCCTCCTGCTTACAGATATTCCCCTGCAGGGAACAGTGGAGGGAACAAAGTTTTAGACCACTCAAATTCCACTATAATAGTAAACTTCCATGCATATTAATGTTATTTTTTAAAAACCTCTTTCAAGTCCTTTATACTTGTTACTTTTGAATTACATGGAACTCCCCATAAGCTGCATAGTTTCTACATGGCCTTCATCTATCCATGCCTCCGCTAGTGCTGTTTTCTCTCTCAAGCATGCCCTTCTTATCTGTTTCATCCTTTAAGAATATACTCAAGCATCATCTCTTTAAAGAAGCTCTTTCTGAACCTCAGAATAGGCCAATGGTTAATTCTCTGTATTCCTAAGTAGCTTATGCTTCTCTAGGACTTAATAATATGTTATTTTGCTGAAACACTCCATTTATGTGCCCATAATCCTCACAAATGACAAGATCTGCAGATAAAGAGATGATAGTTGAGCTGGTTATGGAGTGAGAAAAACTGGGCTAGGATCCTAGCTCCACTGCTTATTAACTTGTGACATTAAACCTCTGTGTGCCGTGGACACCTAGTCTGTAAATAAGAATAATACTTTTATTTGCTATTTTCTAAAGAGAATACTGTGGAGCTTTGGTAAAATAATATAAATAAAACCCAAAAACAGCATCTAGAATATAATAATATAAGCTGGAAATGTCTTAGATATGTTCAAGAAGAAACTAAAATTATTGATGTGATCTCTTCTACCCCAGTTCAGTGGTAGCTCTCTGCAGTCTGTCGTAGATCGTGTGCATGATAGTTATTCACAAAGATGTGAAGACGAACAGAGCTATAAAAATTTTAGTGCAACCTTGCATATAAATAAAGGAGCAAGTTCGGAGTGTCCACAAGTAACATCAACTAGCTGGTTGACAAAAGAACTGTCAAATGATCTCTATCAATCTTTGCTAAATGCTGATCCACATATTGATGCCAAAAAAGATGAGATTTTCACTGATCTGCATGAAACAGAAAAACCAAGTCAGATTAAGGGAATTTTTCAGAAAGCTAAATGTATTCAAAGAGCCATTATTTATTCCAAGATTATTTCCTTATTACATTTTGATGTTGAAATGTCCTTTCATTTATGAAATGATGGTAACAGTTGGGTCTGTTTGTTCTGTTTGTAGCTTGCTTTGTTTGGCATGATTGAATTTCAACAATCTTACATTTTTGTCTCCTCTATCAGAAATTGTTCTGTTTCATGAAATCCCAGGGGATTCAGACAGAATAGATTTTCTCTGGGATGGTTTCACTGTAGTCCCAGGTCTTCTCTTCCATCATCTAGGCTCAGGGACTTGATCTGTCATCTCAGAGAGTCATATCAACCAAGTCCCAGGGATTTGGGTAAAATCATAATAACAACAGCTAAACTATACCGAGTGCTTAATATTTATAAGTTATTACTGTGCTATGTAAGTGACATGAAATACTACATTTTGTCCTATTATCCTATGAGGCAGTTTGCCTGTAGTTAGTTAGTGATGGAACGATAATTCTAGCTTAGTCTATCCTCCTCTGAAATCTATGCTTTAACCACTACATTCCATTACCTAACTGTGCATTTCCCAGACTGTCATTTTAATGACTCCAGTGAGAAATATAGGGACTTCATGCCTTGTGGCACAGCCAAAAAAAGAAAGAAAGCAATATATTTATCCTGTAGACCAATTCCCCTAAGCATGTGTGCTCTCCACATTTTCTATTTGGAGCTAATCTACATGAAGATGTTAAAATCAAAGAATTGTGTGTGTGTGTGTGTGTGTGTGTGTGTGGGTGTGTGTGCGTGCGTGTGTGTGTGTGTGTGTGTGTGTGTGTGCACGTGTGTGTGTGGCCGCACTGTGCAGCTTGCAAAACCTCAGTTCCCAGACCAGGGACTGAACCCAGGCCACAGCAGTGAAAGCTCTGACTCCTAACCACCAGACCACCAGGGATCTCCCTAAAATCATAGATTCTGTGGTGAGCATGGAATTTGATATTTTGTATCTAATATTTAGATACTCTGAATTACAGAGTGTCCATGAACTAAACTAACTTGAAGTACTTAGTATAAGTTTAGCAGGGACAGAGAGTTTAAATATTCAGAATTCTTACACAAAATTTCTTCCATACTAGAATACTTACAGGAGAAACTGCTGACATCTGCCTTCTAGTCGATATTTTTTTTTCCTTCTGGTATGTTAAAGTCATAAACTATTTTAGGTTCCTGAAAATTATCCCTTTGGTCTGAGAGTTAGTACTTTTAAGGTGACTTTTGCTATGTCACCTTAATCCATTACAGAATGAGAAGGAAATGCAACACTGTGGTACCCACTCCAGGCTCTGAAAGCAGCCTGTTCCACCCCCACTCTGTGACCATGAGCAACTTTCTTGCTCTTTCCAAACCATAATTTACATGTTTTAAAATGGGCACAAGACTACCTACTTCCTGGTATTGTTAGAATAATCGAATCAAACACATATAGAATGTTGTCTGGAACAAGAAGAACACTCAATGAATGACACCTCTTGATGCTGCTATCCTTGTTTTTATACATACTATATTGTAACTCTTAAAAGAAATTCTTATGCTCTTTACCACCAATGCTTGAGAACTATTTTCTCTCTGGGCTCATGGCTCCACCTTCTGAGACATCTTTCCCTTTTTATGGAGGGTAGCAAATGTTTGCAGCTTAGTTGTTTATTAGCCTGTTTTGGGAGTCTGACAGCCTTCTTTCATTTCATCCTCTCTTTGTGCCTAAATTGACAGTGTTTCTGCCAGTATAACATTCTCAAGAACCCTGTAGGTCTCCTGTGTATGCCTGAGGATTCACTTATAAACTAGAGGCTCCTCCACAAAAATCCCACCTCATCTCTATCCCTGGCTTCTGGGGAGATGGCTGAGTCACACACCTAATCTCTTTAAAGGTTCCTCTGTATGATTTGAATATTCTGACCTCTTGATTCTCCCCAGGTATTGGGAAAAGTTCGTCTTGTCATACTCTTGTCTAAATCTCCAAATTTTAGTGCCTTTTGCAATCTAGGTAAGCTGAGAATTTCCCCAATCACCAAATCCTTGTTCCTTTTTTACTTAATAGTTCTTTTCTTGATTTATTTCTCTGATTTTTATTTTACTATAAGCAACAAGAAGAAACAGTCCACACCTTCAGCACTTTGCTTGGAAATCTCCTTAGCTAAATATTCAGTTCATCACTTATAAGTTCTGCCTTTCACATAACTGTAAGATAAAATTCTACTATGTTTTCTGCCACTATATAACAAGGATCCCCCTTCTTCATTTTTCAATAATGTGTTCCTCATTTCCTTCTGACACCTCACCAATAGCACTCAGTATTCCTATTTCTACCAACAGTCTGTCTATGATGCCTTAGGTAGTCTGTAGGATTATACAGGTTTTCTCTACCATGCTCCTCATTTCCTTTTGAGCCCTCACCAGCAGAGCCTTTAATATCTTAATTCCTACTAACAATCTGTTCAAGGCAATCTATGCTTTTTCTATCATGTTTCTCAAATTTTTCCAACCGCTGCCCACCGCCCACTTCCAAACCACTTCCACATTTTTATTATTTGTTTATAACAGGAGCTACTTCATTTCCTGGTACCAAAGTCCATATTAGTTTCCTATTGTGCTGTAACAAATTACTAACAACACAGTGGCCTAAAACAACACTAATTTATTATCTTACAGTTCTGGAGATCAGAAGTTCAAAATGGGTCTTACCAGGCTAAATTCAAGGTGTTGACAGAGCAGCATTCCATTTGGAGGCTTGAAGAAAGAATCTATTCTTAGCATTTTTTCTGCTTCTTGAGACTGCCCATATTCCTTAGCCTGTGACTACACCACTCTGATCTCTGCTTCCATTGTCACAGCATCTCTGGTTCTGACCTTCCTGTCTCCCTCTCATAAGGACCGTAGTGATTACACTGGGCCCACCTAGATAATCCAGGGTAATCTTCCCACTTCAAGGTTCTTAGCTTAGTCACATTGCAAAGTACCATTTGCCAAAGGTAAAATACTCAGAGGTTCCATGGGTTAGAACATGAGCATCTTTAGGTGACCATTATTCTGCCTACCACAAGTTGTAGGAGTTTTTCTGTTACTCTGGATACAAGAATGTATCAAATGTACAATCTGCAAATATTGTCTCCCATTTTGTTGGTTGTATTTTGACTATGTTGTCCTTTGATGCACAATTTTTTTAAATTTTGATGAAGTCCAATTTAATTTTTTTTTTTTTGCGGTACGCAGGCTTCTCACTGCTGTAGCCTCTCTTGTTGCAGAGCACAGGCTCCAGACGCGCAAGCTCAGCATCCATGGCTCACGGGCCCAGCCGCTCCGCAGCACACGGGATCCTCCTGGACCAGGGCACGAACCCGCGTCCCCTGCACTGGCTGGCAGACTCTCAACCACTGTGCCACCAGGGAAGCCCCAATTTAATTTTTTTCCTTTGGTTTCTGAGCTTTTGGTCTCACTGTTTCCGTGCTGGCCCCCTCCCAATTCAATTTCCACATAGAAATCATTCCTATCAAAAATCAGACAGTGCTACTCCCTTGCTTATAATTTCCCAACAGAGTTTCATTGCTTTGCACTTAGAATAAAATTTAACCTTTTTATCAGGGCTTAAAGGCCCTCTCATGATTTAAGCGTCATCTTCTTCAAGTTAATCTCCTACTACTCTCCACTTACCATACTTCTTTTCCCCAAATATGCCAATTTCTTTCTCATCTTAAGTGTGTTGTATTTGTTCTTCCCTCTGTCTTTTCTTATCTACCTCTGTCTCACCATCTAGTCTCAGAGTCAGGATGCCCTACCAGATAAAGCGCCGGCAACACCCACAGACATCCACTATAAACACAAAACAGGATTATAGTCACATCATGAGTAAAGTTTAGAAAGATTAAGTATGGATGTGCAGCTACCAGAATTTATAACAATAAAAGTATGAGGTTTAGCCATATGGAATAAAGAACAATGAATATTTTCTTTTAACTTAATGCAATTTTAGTAAAGATTTTACAATTTAAAATGACACAAGAAGAACTAAACACTAATGGAGAAAATTAACAAAGGAAGCTGATAAAAATAGTAGATATTAATATACTGGAAAATTCACAGGGATGTTGTAACCATCTCTGATATGTTTTCAAATTTGAAGATGCTGCAGGTATTAAAAGGCCCAGGGTCATGACCTATTATTACATTAGTACATGCATTTTATAAGTTCACAGATCCCAAGAAAACAAAGGCAAGGGCTAAAGGATTTTAACATAAAAATCACAAGAATAGGGCTTCCCTGGTGGCGCAGTGGTTGAGAGCCTGCCTGCCGATGCAGGGGACACGGGTTCGTGCCCCGGTCCGGGAAGATCCCACATGCCGCAGAGCGGCTGGGCCCGTGAGCCATGGCCGCTGAGCCTGCGCGTCCGGAGCCTGTGCTCCGCAACGGGAGAGGCCACAACAGTGAGAGGCCCGCGTACCGCAAAAGAAAAAAAAAAAAAAATCACAAGAATATTGCCAAATGCAATTAAGCAAAGTTCCTTGACTTCCAGTCTTCCTTCATGCATGTGGTTCAATTAGCACACACTTGAGGGTCTATGACATTAGGCACAAATGAAGGACACAACACCTACATTCAAATGGCTCACAGATAAACCAACAATAAAGATAGTATGATGGGTACCATGACAAAGATAAAAATCTGGGAGTGGTGAGATTATAGACCAGAAGCCCCTTGCTTACTAAGGTATTGGTGGTATTCAGGGAGGGCTTTCTTGGAAAGTTAATAAATACCTGTGCTGAATCTTGAAGTGTGAGTAGGAATGGTTGAGACAATAAGATGTCTTAGGGTTTAGAGAAAAGCAATATCTCCATGCATTGAGAAGGAAGACTTTCCAAAAGAGACAAAGATTGAATTTGACTTGAAGAATGAGTAGGATGTGCAGAAGCAAATGTATTCATTTCCTAGAGCTTCCATAAGAAATTACCATAACTGGGTGACTTCAAACAGAAATGTATTCTCTCACAGTTCTGGAAGTTAAGTCCAAAATCAGATCATCAGCAGGACAAAGCTCCCTCCAAAAACTCTAGTGAGGACTCCTTCTTTGCCTCTTCTACCTTCTGATAGCTACCGTCAACCCTTGGCATTCCTTGGTTTGTGATGGCACATCTACTGTTTCTTCCTCCATCTCCATATGACCTTCTCCCCTCTATGTGTCTCTGAGTCTGAATCTCTCTTATAAAGACACCTGTCATTGAATTTAAGGCCCCCTTAATACAGTATGATATTGTCTTAACTAATTACATCTGCAAAGACCCTACTTCCTCACATTCTGAGGTTCCAAGTGACATAAATCTTGGGAGGACACCATTTAACCCAGTACATCAGATGATATGGAACTATAACAATGTGTGGACCACCCAGAAGCACTTTCATAAGATTTGGCACCCACAGGTATATAGTCAGAATATTGACTATACCATCAGAATGGTACAGTGATAACATTAATATGGAAATATATGTATATATATATATATATATATATATATATATATATATATATATATATATATATATATATATATATAATCTCTTTTTATTTCCTAATGTTGGAGGAGGTAATCCAAAGGATGTGACCCCCGGTTGACCTGTGATCTGGACCTGGCCAATCCAATACACCTCACCCCACCCCACCCCACACTGTCCTTGGAATATGCCCACTATTCCCACTCTAGGAGCTGTTTCAAGGATACAGCCTCAAGAGAATAAGGTGTTACTGAAACCATCTAGACCATATACGTGGCTGAACCCAGTCAAGGCCTCTATATAAACCTGAAGATTCTGGCGGGTGGGTGTGATCTCTCCTAGTCTCATAGCTGCCAAAGACAAGCCTCATATGTAAGTTCCCTTGCTTATCAAACCTGCCGATATGCACCGATATGTTTGTTTCCTTGGTCTCCCCCTGCCCTCTGTGTACAGGGACTGGTTTCAGATTACACACAGAAAGTTCCCAGTCGCAAACCAACACCTAATTCAGTTAAACTCCACAAGTGATTATCAGTTTTCACAAGTTGTAGCATAAATCATTTATCAAATCATTTTTTAAGTGTCCAAAATGGTCACTGTTGCAATCCTTCTGACATAACGGATGCTGGTTGTCTGAGTCATATTTTGACATAGGAAACCACATCAAACTATTCCAATGACATTTCCATTGAATCAGTAGTTATTAGGTCACTTATAAGAAGTCAAGATTTCCTTCTAAAATCGACCATATTCATTCCTCTGCTGCTGAATCCTCTCAGTTTCTGCTGAACCAATAATAATTTGGCAACAGCAATAGACCAA
>NW_006783631.1:4877352-4888349 GCF_000442215.2 Lipotes vexillifer | reverse complement strand
TGCTGAACCAATAATAATTGGGCAACAGCAATAGACCAACTTAGCAAAAGGACTAGAATTTAAAATAAAAATGTGTCTTAGTTTTTTTATATTTTCAATATCTTTACTATTGACTAAGTCATAAAAATCACTTACTAGAAACTCATAGATAATTAGTTCAAATCTTGTCTTCCTGACCAGAAAGTGGTGGAATTGTCTGATAATTCAGATCACCATCTGTAATCTCAAACTCTGGCTCTATGATTAAATAACTTTTCTCTCCCTCAGTTTCTTCACTTGTAAAGGGCATAATGATGATAATTATAATATTCTACTGAATTGATTATTCATTTAGAAAGTATACGCCTGGCGAAGAGCAAGTGGTACATAAGTGTTAACTATCATTTTATTAATAAACTTAATGTTTTTAATATTTATGATAAGTCGGCATTTATGAGTTGTAGTGAATTCCTCCTCTTAAATGGAGGTGAGCTTCAACAGGATTGCTAAAAAGAGGAACCCAAAGCCTTGGCATCCCCTCATCCCAAACCACCCGCGGGCACAGCACATGTCCCAGGAGCATCCTCCTCCCCATGCCGGTAGATTACATGATTTACAGCTGGTGTCTGCACTGACCTCTATGACTGCCCACTCATTTGCTTCTTTGTCCAACCTTGGCTCTCTCAGAGCCAAAATCTTTGTCTTGGTACTAAAGTCTTTGTACCAAAAAAGGCCATGTGGAGGGAAAGTTGAGAAACACTAGGCAGTGGGGAGTATCCATGGATACAGGTGGCCAGATAGACAGCACGCACTTAGCACTGGGGTGCCAGTGATGCCACGAAGAGTGCTTCTTCTTTCACCAGGGAAGAGGCCACTCTAGTTGGGGGTCCCATTTGATTGCCTGGCAAACAGCAGCCCAGAAGATGCCAGGATTATGCCCTGGTGGTGCCCACCTGTGGCTCCATTAATCCAATAGGAACGTGGGCAGGGTTTGGAGCAGCACGTAATGATCCCTGGCCAGCCAACAGTGATGGCCAGGAAGTGGGTGTCCTGAAAGCTAAATGACATCGTCAGTGAACAATCAGAACAGACACTAGCCTTAGTGCTGGAGCAGGATCCTGACGGCCCACAGCTGTGCTGTCAGTAACCTTTACGTAGCATCACATGGGAATAACAAAGAAGTCCAAAGGAGGAGCTGGGGTGGCTCTGGCAGGTTTCCAGAGTCCTCACATCCTTTAATATATCAAAGTCCATTTTGAATATCCAAGGGGGTCCTATGGTGCGTGGTGTTTTCAATGTATTTGACCACAGAACTTTTCCTTTTTTAAAGCATCACTTGGAAATTCTCTTTACTTCCACACTAATGTACTGGGGGAAACATCACAGGTGTTGGAGTACTGGGGCCTTGAGCTCACTCCCAGTTCCATCTATTTGACTTCAGACGCATCACTTAACCTCTCTAACCCTCATTTTCATGCCATTTGTAAAAGGGGAATAAAATCTACCTTATTATAGCATAAGACTTGGAGAGAAAGGAAATTTTCAGAGACCATGGCAGAGGAAGGTTTGCTCTTCCCCAGTTTGCTCACTTTCCATCCTGGGTCTATACTTCCTGGGATCTTTTGCACTTGTGTGAAGCCACATCACTAGTTCAGGGTAGTGGAAGGTGGTGATCAGTGACAAACTCCACTTCCAAGTCTTGCCCACAGAATCCTCCTATGAACAACACAATGGCCCTCCTCTCTCTCTCTCTCTCTCTCTCTCTCTCTCTCTCTCTGCCCACTGACTCTCTCTCCCCACTGACTCAGTGAAGTCAATTCTGAGAGGACAGAAGGAAGAAGGAGATTGTTGTGTCCCTCATTCACTTGTTGAAAGGGAACCTCTAAGGAGAGCCTCCCAGCCAGGAGTATCCATTCCAGACAATGCATGAGCAAGATGCAAACATGTATAATGTTGAATCAGAGAGATTTTTAAAGGCTTTGTGATGTTCCTATGATATGAATCATATTCCTATAGTGTGAATGAAAATTCCAGAGCACATTGCCTGGTAAATTTGTACTAGCTGAGAGACTCTGGAGTTGCTTTATAAAATGGTGATGGTGCTGCTGCTGCTGGTGGTGATGGTGGTGATGATTAATGTTGCAGAAATATACTCAGAAAGGAGCACTTCTTATGATTCAGCTAAAATATCAGGGAAGTAAAGCTCTAGGTGCACTGATGCCTCCCAGTGATTTTTTTTCAGCCTTGTGCTGTGTGACTATAAAGTGTTGCTTCACTATCTCAGTTTTCTAGGGCTGCCATAGCAAAATACCACAGACTGGATGGCTTAAACATCAGAAATTTACTTCTCACAGTTCTGGGGCCTGGAAGTGCAAGACCAAAGTGTCAGCAGAGTTGGTTTCTCCAGAGGCCTCACTTCTTGTCTTGTAGATGGCTGTCTTCTCCCTGTGTCTTCACATGGTCATCCCTCCATGTGTGTCTATGTCCAAATTTTCTATTCTTATAAGGACACCAGCCATACTTGATTAAGGCTCACCCTAATCACTTCATTTTAACTTAATTACCTCCTGAAAGACCCTGTCTCCAAATACAGTCATAAACTGAGGTCCTGGGGGTGAGATCTTCAACATAGAAAGGTTGGGGGAGGAGGGTACACAATTCAGCCCATAACAATTACCAACCTATGCTCTCTCTTCCAAAGAGTTCAGATAAAGAAAACTTGTTCAGATGATAGCCTTATACTCTTACAGGAATGTTGATCACAAATAAGTTAACATCTCTATTTAAACTTACTATATGTGTGTCAATGTTACTCTCTTTACATGGAGATAATGCTCTATTATGGGACAATGGGAAAAGATAGCTATAGCAAATATAATTGGCTTTTCTCCCTGTTATTCAACTAAAATGCATGTGAGGTATTCATTTAAACATGAAAGAAAGTGAATTTCAGACAGAATTCCTACTGAGCAGAAAGTAAAGCTAATTCCCAATTATGACTAGGGTATCCTTTAATTATTGGTACATCACATGTAGATGTATGATAGGCACTTGTTCAAAGGAGGAACAGTATCTCTGGGGTTCTTACAGCCTCTTAGAAACATATCTGGGAAGGAAATTTTTTAATATATTTTTCAGGTCCAAAATCAATGGAAAGTCATAAAATGAAATTTAAAGAACAATACCATTTTGCACTGCTTTTAGAAATTGTTGTATTCTAGAAAGATGATCAAGTAGATTTTTCTATTAGTAGAACTTATTTCGAAGACTTCAGGAGGAATCTTCATGGAACGTAAAGTCACTACACATACTGTTGTAGCGAACACATCCTGACACGGTTCAGGCAAAGATATCTTCACTTATGCAACTAAGAGTGGGGGGAACTCAGAGCAAAGTAAAATCTAGAACCCACTCCTACCTGATCCTTTGAAAAATCTCTGTTGGAAGAAAGACACATTTAGGAAGTGTCACCTGAGGACCTTGAGGTCTTTTTGTTCCTCTCCTCTGCTCTTAAATAACACTTGGATTAAACCCAACAAGAAAACCACTTCTCACCTGGCCCAGTCTTTTCTGTCTCACCCTGTAAAGCCCAAAAGAAGTTCTGGCCTCACTGAAGCAACCAGGCAGGCCTAGAACACCCTGGGGAGAAGATCTACAGTTCGTACAAACAACAATGTTACATGACATTTATTCAGAGTGTATTGTTTGCTCAGCACAGATCTGACTTCATAGAATACAGGATTATAAATTTTAGGAGGGCAGTTTCTATGTATCTTGTTCACTGCTTTTCCTCTAGTGCATATCATAAGAACTCAATAAATATCTCATTCACTCTTCAAAAAAACTCTGTGAGGTTATGATCTTCATCTTAGAGAAGAAGAAAACAAGGCCCAGAGCTCAAGACTTGCCTGGGTTTCAGGTCTAGTAAGAGGCAGACTTGGGACCAAGCTCAGGTCCAGCAACACCCTTAGTCCCAAGCAAGAAATCAGGACTCCTGTCCCAGACCTGGCTCCACAGGGGCCCCACACTTTGTATTGCTACCTTCTTCAAGGGTTTCTAAGTCCCCTCTGGTTCCTGGGGCTGGCTGAGGTGGGCAGTGACATCTGGGGGTACCCCTAGACTGGATTTGGACCTGCATGAACCCTGATCCCTTCTCTCTTTTAGGGGGATGTGCCAGACATTCTGGCCCCCTCATGGGGTCAACCAGATGTCACAGAGATCTCCAAAACATGTGCCTTGTTCAAGTGAATCACAAACACCCAATGTGATAAAGCAATGCTCTCCTACATGAGTCATAAGTCGTGCAGGATGGGGGACAGAGGTTCCTTGCATAAATGGGACTGCTCTTCTCACTCCTCCCACAGACCCCTCACCTATGCTCCCTGCAACAGGCAGGTTTGTGGAAGGCACCAAGAAAGACATTGCATTCTAGCAATGCAGTCATTACAGCCTGAAGTCTTCAAAGAAGATGTCACTGGAAGATGTGCCGCTGTATATTTATAATAGGAAATTCTGAGCAGTAAATTTCACATGACAAGATACAAATTGCCATCCACATTTTCCTGCATATTCTGAGTAGGATTTGTATGTGAGGTCGTTATCAACAAAGCACATTTAGCAACCTCAGAGAGAGTTGCTGAGAGCTAGTATTCCCAGATGGTCCAGTGGGTGACCAGCGTCAGGAGTGATGATGTCACCAGCATTCAATAAATGACCTGAGATACCGCAAAGGTGAGACCTACATTTACTCATTATAAACCTCTTTCCCCCAAACCATAGTATTGTGAGAAATGGTGGAAGACATGGAATTATGCAGAAATAGTGTGTTTGAGCCCAAAGACAGTGAGGTGGTGCCTGGACACTCTGCAGACTCTTCATGTGCACCGACTTGGAAATAAACAAACAAGTAAGTACTTCTTTTCCATCTATAATTCAAAATCTTAATCAATAAATCACTACAGCTCACATGAACCCATGAACTTTGTAATGCATTTTTGATAGTCACATTTTTATTGAACTTTTTGATTTTGAAAACTCAAGAGTACATGCAAAAGTGGGGAGGGGTGAAAATTTCCAGAGTAAGGAGCACACTCTATATAACAGTTTTCATACAAATCTGGGATTCTTGTACATGTGGTACTACAATGTGTTTTTTTAAAGAAATATACTTTATTTTTTAATTTAATTTTTATTTTATATTGGAATATAGTTGATTTACAATGTTGTGTTAGTTTTCAGGTGTACAACTAAGTGGTTCAGTTATACATATACATATATCCATTCTCCAAAGAACATCCTTTTTTTAAAGGCAGTTTGGGGTTCAGAGCAAAAGTGAACAGAAAATACAGAGTCCCCACATACCCTCTCCCCACACACTGTCTCTCCCACCATCAACATCCTACACCAGTGTGATACATTTATTGCAATCAATGAACCAACACTGACACATCATTATCAACCAAGGTCAGCAGGGTGCACTCTTCATGTTGTATATTCTATAGGCTTTGGCAAATATATATAATGACATATATCCATCATTATAGTATCATACAGAGTAGTTTCACTGCCCTGAGAATGTGGTTTTTTAAAATAAACTTCTACCTTTATAGAAAAGTTACAAAAGATACTCTTCACCCCACTCCCCCAATGTTAACATCTTACATGGCCATGGTACACTTGTCAAAACTCGTAAATTAGCATCAGTACAATATTATTAAGCTACAGGTTTTATTTGGATTTTCCAAGATGTTCCAGGGTCCTACCCAGAGTCCCACATTACATTTTGTTACTATGTCTCCTCAGTTGCCTTCTATCTTTGACAGTTTCTCAGTCTTTCCTTGTTTTTTATGATCCTGACACTTTTTTTTTTTTTTTTTGCGGTACGCGGGCCTCTCACTGTTGTGGCCTCTCCCGTTGCGGAGCACAGGCTCCGGAAGCGCAGGCTCAGCGGCCATGGCTCACGGGCCCAGCCGCTCCGCGGCACGTGGGATCTTCCCGGACCGGGGCACGAACCCGTCGAACCCGTGTCCCCTGCATTGGCAGGCGGACTCTCAACCACTGCGCCACCAGGGAAGCCCTGATCCTGACACTTTTAAAGAGGACCAGTCAGGTATTTTGTAGAATGTTCCTCCATTGTGGTTTGCCTGATGTTTTCTAATGATTAGACTGGGGTCCAATACATTTTTACATCAAATTGTTTATATATCAAAGTGCACAGAAAACATTTGCCCGGAGCCCTGCACAAACTAGCCATGGCCCTACTCAGGACTATCGTGTTCCAAAGCCCACGATCTTAACCACACACCTTTCCATATAGCCTTCCAGCCTCAGTCCACCTCCCCAGTTCCAGGGAGACCAGCTGTCCATTGCCTTTAATCATGATGAGATGTCCTCTTCCACCATCGATTTCATATACACTGCAGTACCCGTCTTCCTCCTCTCTACCGGGTCTGTGAACCACCCATGCTTAAATACAATTTGACACTTCACCCTTCAGAAAGCTTCCCCCTGAAGCTTCTTCCAGCCCACCTTCGTTTTGCATCCGGCTTGTAGCAGAGCCCTTCTTGTGATGCTCTTTCAGTCTTAAGAATCCTTGATACTTTCACCTATTGTTACCTCTTGCTTTTTCCCAGCCAGATTACAAACAACTTGTGGACAGGAACCCTGTAGTATTTTCATTAGTTTTTCACATTGCTTAGCTCAATGCTGTCTATTTAACAAATCTTCTGTGAATAGTTGGAAAATGGCTATTGAAAGAAGAGGTTTCATTTTTATCCTTCAGAAAACCACACAAGTCATGTAAGATGTTTTTTTCTAAAAGACTAATGATGAATCAATTTTGATTACACTACACTGACTTTCTCTAGGGATTTTTCTTTTTTTATTTTGCAGAAGCGCAGGGTAAAATGTTATTTAAATGTTCATAAAGAAGAGTGATTTCATTCATTTATTCATTAATTCAATATTAATTAATAATTAACAATTCATTCAATTAATTCATGGGATGGAGTACTTCCCATGAATTAGATGCTGCGATGAACATAACTGGGATAAAGATAAAAGACGTACCTCGTTCTCGAAATGTTCATAGACTACCTGGAGGGAGAGGAATCAGAAAACTAAACAGAAGCACAGGGAAACCAAAGTAAGGGTAAGGCAGGGAGGGAGGGAGGAAATGACTGGCATTCATTCGATTCTTATTGTTTAGGGTTAACATTCAACTATCGAATTTTGTTTTGTTTTCCACCCCTCTGCAGTGGCCATAAGCTCTAAAACCTATGAATATACAAGACACATTTGCTTATCTTTTTCTTTTAAAATAACGGTTAATCCACACAGAGAATTAGAGAATTGGATGGGACTCAAACATAAGTTAATTGTACCTGGAAATTTTATACATATCTATTTCTCTTTTGTCTGGAACACTTTATAAGATCATCACTTTCATAATGGAATATTCACAAAATTAACTATAAACAGCTCATCAAAATTAGATAATTAGTTACAATATACTTTGATAATAATTACTTTTAGCCAAGCCTTTGGGCATGAGACTGTGTTATCAGGTCCACAGCAGGGACAGGAGGCTGGGGTCAGTCCCCACTGATGTACTCACTGTAGGTATAGCTTATTAGGCTTTTCTTGTTAAACCAGAGTCACAGATGTGCTGTGGCTATGGGTAAGCCAGTCATATCCAGTCTAGAGGTAGAAATGAGGTTGTGATTGAAGAACCAAGGCATTTTCCCCTGTTAAAATAATACAAAAACCCCTGGATGATGATGCAGATGACACTTAATTTCCATTAGCAGCTTGGGAGACACTTTTTTTTTTGCAAAGGAAAATGAATATTTATTAAATCTCCAGATTGGGAAGGGTCTCCACGTTTAACAGGAAAAAACGGAGGGAAAAGTATGGCATAGGAAAAGAGCAATTTGTTTGGTTACTTAAAAAAGCAAAACCCGGGCTTCCCTGGTGGCACAGTGGTTGAGAGTCTGCCTGCCGATGCAGGGGACACGGGTTCATGCCCCGGTCCGGGAAGATCCCACATGCGGCAGAGCGGCTGGGCCTGTGAGCCATGGCCGCTGGGCCTGCACATCTGGAGCCTGTGCTCCGCAACAGGAGAGGCCACAACAGTGAGAGGCCCGCGTACCGCAAAAAAAAAAGCAAAACCCATAACCAAAATTTAAAGGCACATTCACACAACTGGATATACAAGTGCCCAACAATCATACAGAAAGAACAATGATCAACGTCACTAATAAGCAGAGAATTCAAAGCTAAAATAGGATACCACTTTCACCTATTATTGCGAGGGTTGGGAGTTTTTTTGTTTGTCGCTATGGCTTGTCTTACTTAGCATCTTGGGAGACACTTTTTAACGTATATTTTCTAATGTGGAAAATAAATTAAGTCGTGTCACAAAGAGAAAGGAAGTGTATAAAGGGAAGAAAACTGGGGAAAGTGGACGAGTTCCAAGGACCAACCTCTTCTGCTTGGTACTTTGCATTCAGAACCTGACTCTAGATCAGAAGAGAAATTTGGCTCCAAAAAGTAACTTTTCAAACACTTGGCCTTCTGACCCCCAAATTGAAATTTAAAGTGATGTGATTGATGTATCTTATCTGTGTCTTTGGATAAGACCAAGACAACATAATTGCAGTTTCTTTTTTTTTTAAGGATCTAAAAAAATGCATTTGAGTGAAGTGATTAACTCTTTGCTAAATCTTGATCAAATGTCCTCCAAAGTAAAAAGAAGGTCAAATTAAAAGCTGTCCTTAATTAAAATGAATGAATAGAATTGATTTAATAAAACTGTAATGTTGTTTAATGACTGTGGGAGATTGTGTTCAGGGCAAAGGAACTTCAATAAAGTTCAATCTATAGAAGGTAACCAACTCTAATTCAATTGAAATTTAATCTGGTGGTGGCTACAAGTGTTCATTCAACACGTATTTACTGAGTGCTTACTATGTACTAGGCACTTAGGGAGTATTTACCAAAAGTCACTTTCCTTCCCTTTAGGTATATACCATGGAGTAAGTAGCTTAACATTTTGCATTAAATTCAAGTGCACCTAAATGTATAGTATTTCACTAGCATATTAAAGAACTATTTCTGTTACATTTTAAATAAATTTCACCTTGAAAAAAAATGTTGAATGCTAATGGAATGCTTCCCAATTCTAACAAGTGACTCTAGTTGTTAAAGGAAAGTGGAATGGTCTCAATTTCAAGTTCAAAGGAAATTTTTGGGAATGGGAAAAAATAAGGCTACTTATAATTTACAGTGTGCATAGCCTTGTGTCTCCTGGGTTTTCCTCTCCTACAATAAAAATTAGGTTTCTAGACATGCCTATTTTTCATTTTAGCTTCCAATAGTCTAAGCTGCTCGAGCCCAGGAACCAGGTGGGGGACTAGAGTTGTTACTAGTCTCCTGCCTTCACCTTGATCTTGACTGCCCATTAAAACTTCTGTTTCCCTGATCCTGACTCTTGATTCTTATTGATATTGCATTTTATTCTATGACTTTTGCTTTTAATGTAATACCTCAGAACCATTAAGGAACAAAGTGATTGAATAAAGTAAAATATAACTTTTAAAAAGAGGGCTTCCCTGGTGGCACAGTGGTTGAGAGTCCGCCTGCCGATGCAGGGTACACGGGTTCATGCCCCGGTCTGGGAAGATCCCACATGCCGCGGAGCAGCTGGGCCCGTGAGCCATGGCCGCTGAGCCTGCGCGTCCGGAGCCTGTGCTCCGCAACGGGGGAGGCCACAACAGTGAGGGGCCCGCATACCGAAAAAAAAAAAAAAAAAAAAAGATTTTTTAACCATTTAAGGGATAAAACAATATCTTAGTCATCATTTCCCTTCAGTACTTCACTCAATTCTTGTCATGTAGCAGATACTCATTAAATTCTTCTTATAAACAACAAGGTCCTACTGTATAGAACAGAAAACTACATTCATTATCCTGTGATAAACCATAATGAAAAGAATATGAAAAAGAATGTATATGTATACATATAGCTGAATCACTTTGCTGTACAGCAGAAACTAACACAACCTTGTAAATCAACTATACTTCAATAAGATAAATTTTAAAAGTTAAATAAATAAGCTATAAGGATACAGCATAAGGAATGTAGCCAATATTTTATAATAACCATAAAAAATTCTTAAATTTAGTATATAACTTTATCCATTAGTTCAACAAGTATATATACTGAGCATTTACTATGTTCTGGGAACCTTGTGAAATGCTGAGGCTACAGGTAGAAGTTAGATAGGAGTTGTCAGAGTTGGCTAACTGCTATAAAAAAAACCACATCTCAGAATCCTACAGCAAGCACTGTAGCAAGCACTGCACTCATGGTGCAGTCCTGAGCCAGGAAGGAAGGCTCCTTGTTTCATCACAGAAGCTTCACTATTCTCCATATGTAGTCCCCAAGGTGGCCCTGGGTATCAAATCCAGTTGGAAGATGCGGATGGGAGAAATTGTAGAGGCTCCTGTGAGAAGAGGTGGTAGGACTAGCCCCAAATGGCCAGCCACTTCCATTCACATTCCTGGCCAAAATTCAATCCCAAAGTTCCATCTAACTTTAGAAAGTATGTATTTGTTGAAAGGGCCTGGGACCTGTCTTCCTGGGTGAGCAGGAGGAAAAGGACACCGGCTTGGTGAGCATCAAGCACTATACCCCTTGTGGTCCACCCTTCTGGTTTTCATGGAGCCCATTCACCCCAGCCCCCAGAAGGCACCATGAAGAGCCACGTGACTGCTAGTGGTCCAGTGAGAGGCACCTGCCCACCACAGACACATACACACTTGATAAGCAACGGTGGGCCAGGGTCAGGAAATTGACAATACAAATTCCCCACTGAACATGAAAGAATGGAAGACACACAGAAGCACTAGCCCAGTTATGAGATCCAGCTGATTCAGGGGATGAGGGATGCTCCTTGATTCAGCTTTGATTCTGTTTTCTGGGAGGAATACCTCTGTCCACTTTCCATTCTCCTCTTT
>NW_006783631.1:4850347-4877325 GCF_000442215.2 Lipotes vexillifer | reverse complement strand
TCTTTCCCTTATCTGAAGAGGGTTTGGGGAGGTATGTCTTCCTTGGGAATGTCACAACATCCCCACCCTTTTCTTGCCATAGGAAACTTAGTGTCCTAAATGTCAAACAGGCACAGGGTTTTTTAATTGAGGGATGGAGATGTTTTTTGTCTAGTTTTTTGTATTTTCCAGGATTGCAGTTTTGTTGGCAATAAAGCCTGTTCAAAAATGCACTTAGATTCTGATTTGATTCCAATTGACCCATGTAGCTCAACTACACCCAAAGTTCTTTCTGAGATAGTCTCAACCCTGGGTTTTTTTGCATTTTTAATTCCTTTGTTTTTATTTATTTTTTGAGGTATAATGACATATAATACTATTAGTTTCAGGTGTACAACATAATGATTTGATATTTCTTTCTACTGCAAAATGATCACCACAATAAGTCTAATTAACATCCATCACCACACATAGTTACAGAACTTTTTTCTTCTAATGCGAACAATTCTATTCTCTTAGCAACTTCCAAATATGCAATAGAGTATTATTAACCTTAGTCGCCATACTGTATGTTACATCCCCATGACTTACCTATTTTATAACTGCAAGTTTATACCTTTTGACCCCCTTCCACAATTTCCCCACATCTCACCCCCTAGCAACCACCAATCTGTTCTCTGTGAGATGTCAAACCTGTCTGTCTTAGTCTGCCTTGGATGCTGTAACAAATATCATAGACTGGGTGGCTTAAACATTTTTATTTCTCATAGTTCTGGTGGCTTGGAAATCTAAGATTGAGTTGCCAGGTGATTTGATTCCTGGTGAGAGCCTTCTCCCTGGTTTGCAGATAGATGCCTTCCTTCTTGCTGTGGCCTTACATGATAGAGAAAGATCATCTGTCCCATGTCTCTTCTTATAAATGGCACTAATAAGGGCACCACCTTCATGACCTAATTACCTCTCTGTTGAGAGTATAGCTAAGCTACTCCATGGTATCGCTGCCTCAGCATCCATCTTGCTTGGCACCCAATTTTTTCAGCCGTGTGGCCCGCAGGGACCTTAAACTGACACTGACCCCCTCATACAAACATGTGCCCTAGGTAGCAGTCCTCTGAGTCACAAGCAAATGTAAGTTCCTGATATGACCTCCCAAGGGGCCCTTGTGATTCCCAGTCTCCCCTGTCTCCCAGGGCCTGCCCCTTACACACCCCTCAGATAAAGCCCCCATGGAACATACTAGAAGCTGGCACTTTGCTTTCAATTGACCAAACCAGCCTTGGCTTAAGAACTCCAAAGCACCCCACCCACAGACCCTCACAAGGTATGTGTACTAGGGCCTGTCTCTCTCTGTGTGTACTCTGCCTTGACCTCACCGGTGGCCTCTTGAGGCATTCCAGATACTTCTTCCAGGACCCACAAGTAATAAACTTCCCTATTTCAATCTCTCTTGTGACCTGTTGTTGAAATACAGCTCACCATCCAGCACCTTGGGCTCCATTTAACCAAGTGTTAATTTGACAAATTCATAACACTCCCAGAGGCTCCATCTCCAAACACCATCACACTGGGGACTGGGGCTTCAACATATGAGTTTTAGAGGGACAAACATTCAGTCTACAGCAGTCCTATTTCTATACTTCCTGACCCCAAAGCTCATGCACTTGAGTGATATGTAGGGAGCTGAGGCCAAGCTTGATCAGACTGCCCAGATGAAGTCAAATGTGGGTGCCATGGGAAGTGTCATTTTAAGCTTTTCAGAATCTCCAGTCAGACACGTACACAAAGAAGAAGGTTGGAATATGGTGTTTAATGAGCCAATCCACAGAATCACCAGTGCTGCTAATCAACCACGGGCACCCCAGCAGAGCAGATATTGTTCAAGTATTATTTTATTCCAAGTGAATACCCTCTCATCTGTGTTTATTCTTTCATAATTGAGTCATCCTTTAAAATAAAATACTTGGATGAATTTCACACACAAAAAATGTAGAAGCCAATACTTGGCTCATGGGCTTCACACTGCTGTGTCTTTGCTCAAATGATACCTTTTCCTGAAATGTCTTTCCTATCTTTTCTGGCAAGCACCTGCTAACATTCCAAGTCATCTGAGCCTCATCTCTTCTTTGAAACCTTTTCTGATATGGACAATCCTTGCCCACAAATGGAAATGACAACTCTCTCGTCTTTTCCCACTAGCTATGACTTCTGGAATGCTCCTGAATTTTGTAGCATTTGCTTGTTTGTGAGTGAGTTTACCCAGCCTCCATCCCCTCCACCTGCCCCCAGAGCAAACACAGTATCTCACGCACCTCCCAGCCACCAGCGTTTATTTGGAACACGGTAGGTATTTAAGATGTCATGTTGAACAAATTAATAATATGCTCCATACTAGTCTTTGCCTGTATGGAGAAACTAAGCATTCAAAGTGATGTAAAAGTGATTTGTAACCTAAACCTCCAAGTTAGAAGAGGGGTCCCTTGGTGGTATAAGTTTAAAGCAGGACATCTTCTAAAATGTATGTCACTATCAGATGGCTGAAGGCTTTCTCTTGTAAGTTTGCTGGCTGTGTGGTTTATCTCGATTTCCTTATTCACCTGCATTTCCCTCATATACCAGGCTTAAGTCCAATCTCTGCAGAGTTCCTTCCGTTCCTCCTGTATGAATCAAACTGAGGGTGCTCATCTTGTTGTCAAAGTCACCTGACAAATTTGTTACAACAAGTGAAAACACTAAATAAGCAGCTCCCATCTATTTTTTGTGGCTGATATTCATTCCCAGCAAACAGCTAATGTTATCCCAGGATGAAAGCAACTATAATTCCTGAAGTTTTCATTTTGATGTAAATCATAGTGAATATTTCCATTGAGACTTTTTTAATGTCAAGCAATAGTTAAAATACATGTACCTGTATTTTTAAAATTCCTTAGAATGTGTCGCAACCAAGTTTGGATCCGGAAACAATTGCAGTGATGATGGCCGTAGGAAGCATCATAGAAGAGTTAAAAATATGGCCAGAAACATTTAACCTAATCACACTTTCTAAATAAATATATAAGCATAGATACTTATATAGACAGATGCAATCAAGAGGTCAAAGACAAGGTGCTTAATTACAGATGCCTCAGCTCCTGTCAATAGCAAAGTTTCATTTTTTACCCATCTCCAAGATCATCACTACAACTGGCAGCATTCCTGAACCTAAGACCTTACAGCAGCAGCTATTAGAGGCTCACAAACTCACCAGCCATCCAAACCCTCCACATCTCCCTGGGGAAACTTGACCAGAAGAGCCAGGGTGAATGGAAAATAATTCTGGGAGGCTAACAATGATAGTAAGAGCTAATGGTTATTAACAACCTCTTATGCATTATCTCCTTTCACCTTCATGACCAAATTTGAAACAGGTGCACTGATTAGTACCATTTTATAGATGGAAGAATTAAGGTTTAGAAAGATTAAGTAACTTGCCCCAAATCACACAGCTAGAAAGTGACAGAGGGCTTGAAAACAGTGGACTTTCAATTTTATTTGAAGAGCAATGTAAACAAAGATGCCGAAATGCTCTATATAATTTTCCATCTTCATTTTTGAACTTGCATTTAAAAGACAGCAGAGTAATAACGGTCATTCATGTAAGCCGACTTTCTCCTCACTAGAGTCATTTTTCAGCTCTTTGGGAAATCCAACAAAATTCTACCTGCTCATAATGTGCCTAAAAATCTGACTGGGAACAGTTTTGACCCCTACAACACAGTATCTATGTTCACCTGAGTTGGATGTGACTAGAAATTTGCCATACGTCAAACTTCTTTTGATCTCTCCCGACTCCAAAATTCCTAAAAGGGAAATAATGAGAAGATGGAAATTTCAAAATGTCGTGTTGGTAAATATCACATCAGTTACACATTACTTTTACTTGAGGATCTATTGGTTCAATTTCTTAAGCACTACCTGCTATATAGTCCAGTACTCTGTGCAAGGATATCTGTATAGACTATCTCATTTCATCTTTTCAATATCCATATATGTGAAAAAGTTTTAAAAGCAGAGGTTAAATAAAGTGTCTAAGGTCATAGAGGGCTTAAGAGGAAGAACCAAAAGTTCAACATAGGTCAAACTGCCTGTACGATACATCTTCGACTCCGGCTCCTCAAATGAGACTAACGCAAAAAACTTAAGCAAAAGACTCAACACTAGTCTTTTTAGCACTTCCTCTCCATTTGTTTTCTGCTTTCCTTTTTAACTTGAAAACATCTCGCACATATGCATCCTCTGATTTTTTTCTGAGGTGCTGAATAAACAGTTTTGATGATATGTGGCCACGATTGCATACTTATCAGAATCCAATTATTAAACTGATATTTAGGTATTTATTGCAGTCATAAGAACTCTGCACAATGGCTTTGAAAAACTGCCCTGACTCATGGTTCATATCTGAGACTTTATCAAATGCACATTTTTTAATTATAATGTAGGTGTCAAGAGGTTACAGGCACATTGCATTCATATTCAATAACACTCTGTAGTCTTGAAAATAAAATACTGGATTACTTTTAGGGAAATTTCTTCCTGCTTATATTTCTCATTCTAAAACCATAAGTCATCTATGAGAGGAAAGTGTCAGTTTCTAAATAGGAGAGACAGTTTAAGAACTTTGAGAAAATGGAAAATGGCCAGTCAAACATGGAGATAAGGATTCATACTGTACTACACATCAAACAAATGCAAGGCATCATTTGTGTCCAGCAATTAATAATGGTGTATTTGATTCCAATGAAGCTTCCTCTGAACATACATCTAATTACTAGAACTTCTACTAAGAAAACTTTGGATAATATGTAATGCTCAAGATCATTTCTCTTTTCATTTGTCAACATAAAAGAGGTGGAGCCCAGAACCCTCCTGCTTTAGGAAATGTTTATAGGGAGCCAAAACAGCTGTCATAAAAATTCAGATAAATTATGTGTCTCCAAACAATAAATTTACCTGTAGCTACAGAAGCTCTCCCAGGTAAGCCTCAAAGACAGTTTCTAAAATGATCTTCTGCATGTCCATTATTTCCTTCTTCTCATCCATGACACCAATTACTCCCAATCACTAGGATCTTCATCAAGGAAAGAAGTGAGATAAATGAACACCCCTTTCTATCACTGACCAAGTGTTCTGTTCTTTTCAGAGATTCCACTCAACTCCCCGCCAACCCAGGATCTATTACTGGCAGAAAACATGCCCTGGTCCACTCAGAATTTTAGAAATGGAAACAATGACACTTCAATGACTGTAGATTCTAGCACTCTAAGCTCCAAGCCAGACCTGGCCCTCTATCATCCATCTTCTTCTGGTAGCTCTAAAAATAGCTCTAAAGTGAGAGCTCATTATTCCAATCTCCCCACAAAAGCCCAATATCTGGTGTATTCCTAAAGGAAGGAATAGAAAGATGGAGTATCAAGTAGAGTTGTTGACTGTAAATGTACACCTGTGAAGAAAGAAAGGTGATAGTCAATGGTGTATCAATGGTATAGATGAAGGAAGACGGGGAAAAGAAATGTACCAATACACAATGCATACCTGTAAGGTACCTAGGGCTGAGCTACAAGCATCCTGTAAGTCAGGGTACCAACCTTAGCACTATTGGCATTTGGACTAGATAATTCTTTGCTTTGGCGTTTGCAATGAGCATTGTAGGATGTTTAGCACCTTCCCCTACCTCTGGTGCTATGCCAGTAGCACCACTCCACCCCAGTTTTAAACAATCAACAATGTTTACAGACATTGCCAAATATCCTCTGGAGAAAAACTGGCCCTCGTTGAAAGCCACAGCCATAAGGTATACAAATTAATCTCAACTCTGCTCACAAGGAAGGCATTAAAATGCTTCGTTCACCAGAGAAGAAATAACTGAGACAGTGAACACTTGCTTAGAATTTATTATGGGCCAGGCATCCTTGAAAGTAGTTTATTTATAAACCCACCTATCCATCATATAATCCCCATGGGTTTATATAAAACATAATAGATATTATCATCCCCATTTCACAGATGAGGAAACTGAGGCACAGAACAGGTAAGGAACCTGTCTGATTTTGAGTACAGTGCTCCCTCAGTATCTGTGGGGAATTGGTTCCAGGACCCCTTGCCAATACCAAAATCCCTGGATGCTCAGTCCCTTATATAAAATGGCACAGTATTTGCATATAACCTACACACATCCTCCTGTTTACTTTAAGTCATCAATAGATTACTTATAGTACTTCAACCAGTGTAAATGCTATATAAATAGTTGTAAATACAACATATAAGCTATCTAAACAGTTCCCAGTATGCAGAAAATTTAAGTTTTGCTTTTGAAACTTTCTGGAATTTTTTTTTGATTATTTTTGATCTAAGGTTGGTTGCATCTGTGGATGCAGAACTCATGGATCCAGAAGGCCAACTGTAAGAAACAGCCAGTATTCATACCCAAGCAGTGTGTGTCCCTTTGCAGGGCAGCTGGTTTCCTTGGATTGCCCATGTTGGTCTCACTGCAAAAGGAGATAGGGAATTCCACCCCAAGGTCATTGTCCTTCCACTGCATAAAGCTGTCTCCTAAAACAGAAGGAGAGATGGTACACACAATGATGAAACAACTGTATTTACAATGAGAAAGAATAGGATCTTCCACTTTGTCAGCCAAATCTGGCATGTGCTCACCACACCCACACAGAGAGTCCACGGAATTTAAGGAAGCACTCAGGTGTCCCAGGGAAGGATAGGTAGTGTCTTCCCCAGGAAACACCTGCTAACCATCTTTCCCATGTTCACATTATCCCTCTTTGGTCACCCATCTCAAAGAACACATTCCACCATAGATCATTTGTCTACTAGAATGATAAATGCTTGAAACTGTGTCTAGGATATTTAATTTTATATGCCCACTTGTCTGGGCTAAGGGATACTAAGACAGCTGGTAAACATTATTTCTGGGTGTGACTGTGAAGTTGTCTGTAGAAGAGATCAGCATCTGAATTGGGAGATTGAGTAAAGGAATCACCCTCACCAATGCAAACGGACATCATACAATCCATTGAGGGCCTAAATAGAACAAAAAGGCAGAAGATCAAATTTGCTCTCTTTGATTGAGCTGGGACATGTATCTTCTCCTGCCTTCTGACATCGAATCTCAGGTTTCTTGGGCCTTTGGATACAGATCAAGACTTACACCACCAGGCCCCTGATTCTCAGGCCATCAGACTTGCACTGAATTATACCAACAGCATTCCTGTTTCTCCAGCTTGCACATGACAGATGGTGGGACTTCTCAGCCTCCAAATCACATGACATAGATAGATAGATAGATAGATAGATAGATAGATAGATAGATGATAGGCAGACAGATAGTAGAGATAGATAGATGGATGATAGATAGGTAGATAGATAGATAGGCAGATAGACAGTAGAGATATATAGATAGATAATAGCTAGATAGGTACATAATAGATAGACAGATAGATATAGATAGATATGGAAATTTATTATAGAAATAATATACAATGTATTTTATATGTTAAAATAATAGTAATATTAATTAATAATATAATTAATTATATAATACCCAATATTATATATTTTCTATTTATTTTATATATTTATTTCTATATTTATTATGTTATTTATACCTAATATATTATATAATATCAATTTTATTATTAATTAATATTAATATTCTATTAACATATATAAAATATGTTGTCTATTATTCCTATAATAAATCTCCAACTATATCTCCTCTTGGTTCCATTTCTCTGGAGAACCCTGATTAATCCACTGTCCTAACTGGTTCTTTGTACAATAGAGAAGCAGAAATAATGTCTGAATTATTTTATTAATTAATAATTAACAAACAAGCAAGAAAGCCTACTTCCTAGATGCACAGGCTCTTGAGGAAGAAAAGCCCAGGTTCAAGTTCTAGCTTCTCTATTCACCAGCTCTGAAGGTCAAGAGTTCCGATGTCATCAGGTGAGGCGGGGATAACAGCACCATTTCATAGAGGTCACCTTAGACAATAGATGAAAGCCCCTGCTGAGTTGGCTGGGAGGTCAAGCCCTTTGCGGTTTGGACGAGGATGTGGATGGATGAGGGTTTGGGCAGTGAGAGCGGATGTCAGGCTTCCTTCTCACAACATCCTTTCTTCACCAGGACAGAACGAGAAATACCGGTGACCACACTGCGCTCTTGATTAGCAGGTTCCAAACCCATTGCAGCATCTTCTCTCTTCCCAGAAATGAGGCAGCCTATTGATTCTACTTTGAAAAATCAAGATCTCATTTCAGGGAACATAAGTCCCTTCCCTTTGCTCACAAAGAAGCAAGCTAAAAAATAGAAATATCTCTGCATCCCTCTAAAGCAATGATGCAAATAGGTTGAGGCAGTAAAAGTGACTGTTCCAGGATTCCATTTTTACAATAACACTTCTCCCTGGGGCATCAATATTAATCCAGTCATGCTTTCCAGGAGAGTGAATCGCTAAATCTGCAAAGCCCCCAGGGACAGCTTAACTGCCAGCCATCAACTCCAGGATCACACAGTGATGCATAGCTCTCCTGGGTAGAAATTCTAGCAGATGCAACTCTACACCTCCTGGTAGGCAGAGGCCGCTGCAGGGGATAGTCAGGAAGGAAAGACACTTGGGAATGCATGTATAAGACTTCCTACTTTCACCAGCCATTTAGGCAACCTGAGCCACTCCACCAGACTCTCTAAACCATCACTTAAATTCTCATCATGTCCTCCCTACCCTCCACAAACACTTACTCCTTCTGGCATTCTGACAGAGAGAAAAGCCAAGAAGACAAGTGGCCAAGATTCTGCAATTTATATGGCAGCCACTTGCAAGAAGGTGCTTAGCTAATGCCTGCTCTCTTCTTCAAGAGCTCTCAAGTTCTACTCTCTGCACCTTCTCCCCATTGGTGCCTTCCCCACCCCTCTCTAGCCCCAGATGCCAAGTGAGGGCTTCTCCTGAGTCCCGTCCCTTTTCTTTTCTTCCAGAAAATTGCCACTGTGGACCACAGGTATCTTAATTATCTAGTTTGAACTGAGAAGCATATTCTTTTCTAAGAATCAGAATACTGTGTTGATATTTCCCAAAATTTAAGTCTAAACAGATACCTGTAAATACTAAACAGAGTAATACTAATAAATAGCACATTCAAAGATAAAACCTATAGGGTCAATGTTTCTAGATTTTGTTATGCTTTTTCCTTTCTTTTACTGATCTCAACCACAGCTGACTATAATCTTGTTAGATTCTCTAGTCTTGGAATAGAATTATCTTCTGTAATTCCTTAACCATCTCAGAGTCAAAACTGTCCTAGGACAACAAGAGAGGATTCTACTTTGCCATCAAAAATCCCTACAGTGGGGTTTCCCTGGTGGCACAGTGGTTGGGAGTCCGCCCTGCCGATGCAGGGGACACAGGTTCGTGCCCCGGTCCGGGAAGATCCCACATGCCGTGGAGCGGCTGGGCCCGTGAGCCATGGCCGCTGAGCCTGCGCGTCCGGAGCCTGTGCTCCACAACGGGAGAGGCCATAGCAGTGAGAGGCCCGCGTACCGCGAAAAATAAAAAATAAAATTCCTACAGTGATACCTATCATATGTCTTTATGTCTTTCAGGAATTATTCCAACGACACAACCTGTTGTTGAAGCCATTTACTAAAGGTTTTACTGCCCTCTATTAAACCTTCCAGAATATACAGAGAAAGAGGAGACAAAATCTACCCTTGTGATGAAGTACCTAAAAACCCAGGAAGAGCAGAAATGACTTCCAATCAAAAAGACATTTTCTACTTAAATCCCTAAATTGGATTAAACAATCTAAAGCTGAACATGTATTTTCCGTGGCTGCTGATGCCTGGATGGATGAAACCCCACCCACAATCTCACTTCCTACAGCAAGTGTTTGAGCTCAAAAGCAACCAGCTTCTATTAGCCTCCATGTACCATTTAAGATTCTAACAAACCAGAACCTCTGAAAAGCAAATTTAAACAAGGGTTTAACTTGCTTCTGTTTGGTTAGGTCAATATTTAAAATATCTCCATCACTTTTTCCCTAGAGATATTTGCCTTTTAACAATGACCCTTGATTTGGCAAGCCGAAGCAATACCTTTCTCTTGTTATAATGTTAAACAGGATCCGTCATTGAGGGAGCTATAACTATTACCAAGGGAAATGCATTCTTTCACTCATAACATATTTATTAAGGGGCTACTACGTGTCAGGCACTGTTCTGGGGGATTGAATATATAGTGAAAAATGCAGACAAAAATCCCGCTCCTCAGGCTTCCCTGGTGGCGCAGTGGTTGAGAATCTGCCTGCCAATGCAGGGATTACGGGTTCGAGCCCTGGTCTGGGAAGATCCCACATGCCACGGAGCAACTGGGCCCGTGAGCCAC
The DNA here is from genome assembly GCF_000442215.2 of Lipotes vexillifer. Taxonomy (NCBI): domain Eukaryota; kingdom Metazoa; phylum Chordata; class Mammalia; order Artiodactyla; family Lipotidae; genus Lipotes; species Lipotes vexillifer. The sequence goes on along the minus strand of NW_006783631.1, from coordinate 4,866,917 downwards.
AACTACTGAGCCTGCGCATCTGGAGCCTGTGCTCTGCAACTAGAGAGGCTGCGACAGTGAGAGGCCCGTGCACCGCGATGAAGAGTGGCCCCCGCTTGCCACAACCAGAGAAAGCCCTTGTACAGAAACGAAGACCCAACACAGCCAAAAATAAATAAATAAATAAATTTATTTTTAAAAAGCTCAGCTCTCTTCTACTAGTTGCAAAAAGAAATAGAGGATTCATAAGGGAGCAGTCAAGTGTGGCTATAAGAACCCAGATCCAGCCTTCCTTTAAAAAAAAAAGAAAAAAAATCCCCCTCCTCAAAAGAAGAACCCTCCTACACTCTTGGCAGGAATGTAAATTGGTACAACTGGCATGGATGTTCCTTAAAAACCTAAAAATAGAGCTGCCATATGATCCTGCAATTCCAACCTGAGCATATATCCAGAAAAGATGAAAACTCTAATTCGAAAGGATACATGTACCCCAATGTTCACAGAAGCACTCTTCACAATAGCTAAAACATGGAAATAACCTAAATATCCATCAACAGATAAGTGGATAAAGAAGATGTGGTACATATATACAGTGGAATATTACTCAGCCATAAAAAAGAATGAAATAATGCCATTTGCACCAACATGAATGAACCTAGAGATGATCATACTAAGTGAAGTAAGTCAGAAAGAGAAAGACAAATACCATATGATATCACTTATATGGGTAATCTTTAAAAAATGATAAAAATGAACTTATTTACGCCCAAGGGAAGATGGCAGGTCCTTGAGTTTTAGGAAAGGCATCTTTTTTAGGGCTTTAAGCAGGTCATTTTTATGGCCATCCCTTAATCTGCCTTCAAATACATCCTTTGGTGATAGGACTGTTTGTCTCCTCTGTTTAGTTTACTGTAGGGAACTAAATATGCCTTTTAATATTTATCTGTGCTCTGAAAACTGCTTCTACATGCAGCCCTTTGAGGGAAATAGCCAAGATCAATGAAAGACTGACATATACTAAATGAAGAAACAAACAAAAATATTTATTTTTCTGTTCACAGACCACAGGCCCTCCTGAGGGTGAGAACAAATTGCCAGCAACACTATAGAACTCCAAGCAGGCACTGACTGTCTCTGTGAAGGCCAGGGCTGTACTGATTCATTTCTTCCTTTATATGAGAAAGATCTATGCAAAAACATAATCAAAGGAAAATTATTTATATTTTAAATGCAGTTTCTTCATGACTTCTGGGAGTCAATGTCTCAAACTTTATTTTGTTTGGGGTTATAATAACTAGACCATCGAGTACTAAGTGATTTAAATACTTTATCCTATTAAATTCAGACTCCTTCCATTTCAGTACCATTACTGACATTTCACACATTATGAAACAAGCAAGGTGAGAGCTGGTGGGGGGTGGGCTACCTTGCCTGACAGCCTCAGCAGCAATGGTTAGGTTTGCAAGATTCATCTGGCTTCAAACACGATGCCATTTTTCCATAAACATCACTCTCCGTGAGTTTCGAACATGACTGAATATATAAATCTGTAACACACAAACATGAATACTGCATGTCTTAGGTGGGTTTCCCCAGAAGCAAATCCTGAAACAAGGATCAGGAGCAAATTATTGATTAAGGAGAATCTAGTAAGAGAAAGACAGACAGAAAAGGAGAAGAAGACAAGTAAAGGTGTGAGTTCAGACAACACCCTACAGAAGCCGCTTCAGCTGATGTTGCAGGGGAAATCGGGAATGTAATTTATGTTTAGGGACGTCCCACCCAGGTGAGGGAGCCAGGCCTCCATGACCTTGCAGCTGTAGGTGACCAGGAAGGGCTACCCTGGGATCATGTAGACTCTCTGCAGGAATCATTCCATTGGCCTGAAGACAGTACTTGAAATAAGGCAAGAACCCACTAAACTGAGGGGAGAATTGCATAGAAACATTAAGATGGATCTCAGAGGAGGCATGCAGCTCACCCACAAGGCTGTAATATTTCAAAGGAAATGCTCACCACCAAAAATAGGAGCAGGGGTTCATTCTCCAACAGGTAGATCCACAAACAGCACCAGTACCAGCCCCTTCCTAACTGTCCTGCAAACAGAGGTTTGGATCTGCAGGCCCTCTTTTCTGCCCCCTCCCCTCCCCACTGGCAACTGCATCAATTCTGACCAAGACAGCATTGGGCCTTAGGTTTGGTGTCAACAGGTGCTGGAGGGGGAATTGGGGGGGGGGGTGTCTTTCCTTAAGCTTCAGGTGCCCTTTTAGGATGCCTGGAGTATATCCCCTGGACCCCCAGGACCCTCCAAGCTTCAGCCTATTTCTCTCTGTGCTTGCCCAGTCTTTGTAATATTTTGACAGGTCTGGAGTCTCTGCTTGTTTCTTGCCATTTCCTCCCTCTGAGAAGCAGAGCCTAACTCCTGTATGCCATGATGGAGAGCTGCATAGTGTAAGGTTATCAAATTTATAGAGACATTGGTTTGCAACTTGCTTCTGCCACTTATAAGCCCTGGATCTTGGGTGAGTGACCTAATTCCTCTGAGTTTCCTCATCTGTTAAATGGAGAATAAGACTAGCTCAGGACTTCTTTGCTGTTGTGAGACAGTAAATTTCCTTGCTACATAGCAAAGTGTTACAAACCCTAGTGTTATATAAACCCATCTCTGGAAACCATCTTAAAATAAATGCTTTTATCCTCCCCCATTTGTCCTCCCTCTCTTTCTTCCCTTCTGCCTCTCCCTCCCTCCCTATCTCTCTAGAAATAAACTGAGACAGAAAGATAGAGAGAGTCAGAGAGAATATCCTTGAATGAGATCTGATGGAGACCCATCACACACCAACACAAAAGAGTAGCACTGTTCAGTAAGATACTTGATATTCACTTAACTGCTAAGAACAAAGAAGCTTGGAAGTTATCCACACTGGAGTTCCTCATTGAATGAGGTCATTGGTCCTGTTGTCGAACCCAAGTTCAAGTTCGTGTGCCTGATGCACACTGAAGCAGACAGAAACAAACAGAAATGTTAGAGTTTGGAGCAAAGGTTTGTTACAGGGCCAAGCAAGGAGAATCCGCACCTCTGCTCAGAAGACCCAAACTCCCTGAATGGTTTTCTGGGAAGACTTTTTAAAGGAAGCATTTGGGGTGAGAGCTGCAGGGTGTGTGGCTTTCTTCTGATTGGTTGGTGATGAGGTAACAGGGCGGTACTCCAGGAATCTTGTGCTCAACCTGAAGTTACCATCCTCCACCTGGGTTCCTGTACACCAGTGGTCCCCAGCTTTTTTGGCACCAAGGACCAGTTTCATAGAAGACAATTTTTCCAAGGACAGGGCTGGTAGAGTGGTTCAGGTGGAAATGTGAGTGGTGGGGAGCAGCAGATGGAGCTTCTCTAGCTTCACCCACCACTCACTTCCTGCTGTGCAGCCTGTTCCTAACAGGCCGAGGACTGGTCCGCGGCCTGGGTGTTGGGGACTCCTGCTGTAGAGCAACTCAAAGATGTGTATCAGATTGTTATCCCTTGAAGAGAAACTAGGACTCTGTTTTATCACTAAACTCTTGTTTCTTGACTTCTCCTCCTATGAGTCTGCATCCCCTCCCTTCCCTAATTAGTAACTGTTTGGGCCTGCTCTTTGGAACTAAGGGAAGGTCTAGGAGGCTGAAGCCTTTTTCTATAGACAAGAAGTGGGGGACACAGCTTTTGTACCCGGGAGGTCCCCACAAGTTCCTGCTTGCTTTTAGACCCTCTACTCTGTGGTCCCATAGCACATTGTGCTGACACTCTCCTAGAATTTATCCCAATGGATCTTGATTGTCTGCTCCTGTATTTATCTTCCTAGTGAATCATAATGGTATGGATACAAGTTTACTCCTTTCTAATCTCAATATCCCAGAAGTTCTGACATATAAAAGGCACTGACACAGAGTAAGTGAATGAACAAATGAACTAACTAACGAAAACCATTTCAGAGATTGTAGCATGGTGGGTTAGGATGTCTGGTCCAACATGGTGGATATGTATGGCCAAGTGAGTCAACTTATCATATCTTTACAATACTTTGGCATTGGAAAATATAGCAATATATATTTATTGAATCGCTCAGAACTATATGCATCTTGTTTTGACATATCAAAAATAATTTTAAGTGAACTTTTACATGATGTAAATGAGCATCCAAAACAATGTAACATACAGAAGAAGCCAATTTTCCCATCTTGAAAATTGTTTATGGGAGAGCCACATGTGTTGTGTTGAAAGAAGACTCAAGTGGTAATAATTTATGTGATAACTAAATCCCACGGGTCAATGATTGCAAACTCCATTGTCTCTAAGGCTCATTCAGGTAACTTAAATGGATAAATTAGGTCGAGTGTGGATTTTGACAAGCTGTAGACTGAATGGCATGCCCTATCTAGAGAGCTAGCTGTGACCCAGCTCAGTGTATTATCGGGCAGGTTTTTCAAAAAAAAAAAAAACCCACCCAGAAATGTACAATGGAAAATCTCCCAGTTTTTATATGTAAGCTAACATTGTGTTCACCAAACAAAACTTGCCTGTTGCCTGGATTTAGCCTGTGGGTTTAGAGTCTAAATGATCATATGGGTGAAAAACTAAAAATCTAAGAAGTATGTAGCATCTGTACATTGACCAAAGTAAGCCAACTAGAAGATTCCTGCCTCTATTTTCTTTTTAATTCTTTGTTACATCCCCAGGCACTTAATCTAAGTTCCTGCAAACAATGGGTGTTTTTAGACACAGATTTTACCTGCTGGAAGATTATAGTTAGGGACAAAGCAGGTTATAAATAAATAAGCCACATAGAAAGCAAAACTGACTATTTCTATTTTTTGTGCCCAAATTGTACATGTTCTTCTATCACAACCCCCACAACTCTTTGTTGTCGGCTCTTGGCATTTATGACTTGAACTTTTGCAATTTCAATTATGTGTGATCAGACCCAGAGGTCAATGATATACAGAAAATTGTCTTTTTACTGAGGTCTAAATGGGAAACACAAATGTTGTGAAACCAACACAGCTAGGGAGACGGCCTCATCCACAGTCCAGCAGTTCAACTCAACACACACTCATCTCTCTTTATTCTCTTATTATTACATGTAATACATTTTATGAAGAGTTGAAAATATTCTCTTAAAGAAAACTACTACTGGAGACTTCCCTGGTGCTCCAGTGGTTAGGGCTCTGGGCTTCTGCAGCAGGGGGCACAGGTTCGATCCCTGGTCAGGGATCTAAGATCCTGCATGCCACGTGGCATGGGCAATGAAAGAAAGAAAGAGAGTGAGAGGGAGGAAGGAAGGAAGGAAGGTAGGAAGGAAAGAAGGAAGGAAAGAAGAAAACAAGCTGCTACTAGCTCTTAATATATGTAGACATAAAACCCATTTATGACATATTTTTAGGGCTGGTAAGAAAAAAATGAGAAAAGAAAGTGAGGTCTTCACCTTGAGTCAAAGTTGAATGTTAGCTCCTTGAACTGTCTTCTTCACTTGGCATTGAGTTCACTTCCTCCTGGATCTTGCTATTCACTCCTCTCCATCCCCTTCTCAGGTTCCTCCTCATCTTCCCAACGTCTAAATTTTGGGATGACCTAGAGTTCAGTCGTCACCCACTCCTCTCTCTATATTTACTGTCCAGGGGATCTCAGCCCCACCAAGGGCTGCAAATAACATCGATACACCAGGAACCCTCAAATTATGATGGTTTCCAGCCCAGATTCCTCCCCTGCCCCACCCTAAACTCCAGACCCACACATCCAACTGCCCACTCATCAGTGCCACTTGTTCTCTATTCTGTTGATAAAATACAGAAAACCCAAACCCACTTTTCATTTATCTCCATTTGGGGTGACCTCCACCCCAAACATGCTCTTCCCTTAGTCTTTCCCATCTTGGGAATCACCCACTCCTGGTTGCCAGTCACTTAGGACAAAAGCCTGAAGTTGTCCTTGTTATTTTGTATTTCTCAAACCATATCACAATCCACCATCAACACCTGTTGGCTCTACCTTTGACATATATCTGGATCCTGCCCTTCTCCGCATCACCATTCCAGCCCAGTATCCTAATATCTTCCACCAAAGCCATTTCCATAGCCCATCACCTGCTTTTCCTGCTTCTTCCTTACAACCTTCCAGGTTATTCCCAACATAGCAGGTTGAATGATTTGGTAAATGAAAGTGTAGGGGAGGAAAAACTTAACTCTTTTTCCCTCTACCTCCCTAGTTTCTCCGGCTAGGGCTCTGCAAATTAGACTGACAAAAGACAGATGAACAAGAGGAAAACAAACAGCAGTTTATTAATGCGTGCATTCACATGCACATGGGAGTCATCTGTGATGGTGACTCATAGGGGTGGTTAGAAATGGGGCTTAAATAGCATCTTAACAAAAGAACAATAACTTTGTAGAGAAGTGACAAGACAAAGAGGAAAGGGAGCTTTGAACTTAAGCAAGTTGTGAGAAGGTAAATATAGGGAGGAAACTAATGTAAACTAAGGGCAGTTTTAGCAAGATTTGCTATGTAGATTCTTCTGGGATCATCTTTGGGCTGATAAGCACCTGGAGTTTTCTCCTGGGGATTAAGGACTGTCTTGCTCTTCCTGGTAGAGAGGGGGAGGGCAGAGAGATTTTCTTGTGTCTGCTTTTTCTCAATTGTCTTGAACTTAAAATAATCCTTATGCCAGCATGGTACATTTGGGGGGATCATACTCTGGACCCCTTCAAAAGCCAGACCATACCTCTCTTCTGCTCCAAACCCACCATGAGCTGCCCACATTTTCATTATTCAGGGTGGCCATAAAGTTTGGAAACAGAGATGGTATTATTTGATTATACTGTCATACTATGTTAAATATCATTTATTGTATATTCATCTGTTTCCTGTAGCCACGCTGTAAAACCCCAAATTCTTACCAGGACCCACACAATCATGCATCCACATATAAGATGCCTTCACCTCCTCTCTTCCTCATCACTTACTTCCTCTTCCTGTTCTGTGACCCCACTGGCTTCCTGGTTCTCCCTTGAGCATTTCTAGTTCATTCATGCTTCAGGTCCTCTGCCCTTGCAGATATCTGATACCTGTAAGGCTCACCCCTTCTCTGTTCGATTGTCAGCATATCAAAGAGGCCTTCCTTGACCATGATATATCTCTCTATCTGCTTAACCGAGTTTATTTAGCACTGCCTTTATCACTATCTGACATAAATGTAAGTTCCATGAGAGTTTCTGACACTTAGTACATGCTTAATAAATATTTGTTAAATTAATGAGTAGCTTAATTAATGACTATTCAAGCATGACAAAGGACTGAATAGATTAATTTTTCAGTTTTAGTTCATTGCATGTTGGGGGGTGCATAATAGGCTATGGGATTAATCTCAAAGGCTTCAGTTTGGCTTCCCTTGTGAATGTCGGGGATCTTTCTACACTTGGAACTCCTCGAGGACAGCAACTATTCCTTCATCATCTTTATATCCCAGGCTACCAAATGATTTGCACATAATTACTACCTAATAAGACATTATTGAATGATTAAGTAGATGACCAACTAATATTTTGATCAACTGAAATCAGACAAAAAGAACTTATGACACATCCCTAATTAACGCTCTTTGCAAAAGGAGAAAGAAAAGAAGTTTACATTTAAAGAAACAATATTCCTAAGATACACAGTTGTGTTAGTAGGTGGTAAACTTGAAATTCAAAAGCAACCTTTTTGTCTCCCTTAATAGGCAATTGGAATGCGTGCCCATCTTTTCTCTCTTCACAGGGTGAGGCAAAGAAAGTTGTAAGAGAGAGAAGCCAAAGGAGTTTCGTGTTTGGGAACTGGTGGGATGTTCCAACATGCTCACGGTCCCTGCAGACGTTTGACGAGGAGATGCTACATGATACAAGAGAGGAATGACTGGGCGGTACCCAGGTGGGCTCATCTTATGCCAGGCACACATCTTTCTCTTTCAAGAACAAGGTAAACGTTTCATAATTTGAAAACTGAAACTCCTAACTGCACTTCCTCTGGCTTCAGCCTCCCAAATTGTGTGGCCAACACAGACTGAGCAGGGGGAGAGCCAAGAGTGCTTAAATGTATGCTATAACCTGGATCCATCGCTGGTTTCCTGCTGTTGCTGTTCAGTGGAATGGGGTAGACAGAAACCGCTGCCTTTGGTGCAGCCCCTCACACAGCTGTAATTGTGTGTTTCCTCGCTGATTCCATTCTCCTACCAACTCATTTCCCACCCATACCCCCTGCCTTCCTTCTGTCAGGTGATTAATTGTGGAACTTAAAAAGGACACCCAGATTGGAATTCAGCACAGCTGAGTAAAATGGAAAAATGTATGTTTGGTATTAATGGGAAAGAAAATGCAATCAGCAGGCATTTTATTCCTTGAATATAGTGTTCACTTCTCTTTAAACTTAGTCCTTGATACTGTGATGAATGCCCCCACCATGGTGTGCACCTCGTCAGGGTGTAGTAAAGGCATCCTTACTTCTCCTTCACGTCCTGCAATTTTCTACAGCAAGGAGGATGAGAGGGGGAAAACAATCATATGGAACTCGAGTGGGTTATATGGGGTACCAGGTAACAGGCAGAGTCCACACTCTGGCTTTGTAATCTCCTTCTCCTTTGTATCCGGGTGAGAGCTCTGTGCTTTTTCTTCCTTCTGCCTTTCCCTGCCCAGGGTATGGTGGTATCTGAACCTCCTGACTGTATTTTGGGGTTCATGTAACTCTATGCACTATAATTAGAGATGAGACCATCCACTTTTCCTGCATTTTCTCACTGCTGTTTATGGAACTTCAGCATGCACTTTATGATATAAGGATATTGGAATAGAGACTTGTGTAGATTTAAGTGGCACCAAGATATCCAAAGTGCAAAGATCCATCTGAGAAATGTGAGCAGGTTCTCTAGAAGAGTCCACATACCTTAACTTGCCAAGAGTCTTCAAAAAAGAATGAGTGGGTGACAGGGCAGACAGCAGAAGCAAGAAGTACTACAATCCTGCAGCCTGTGGAACAAAAAACACATTCACAGAGATAGAAAAGATGAAAAGGCTATGTACCAGATAAAGGAACAAGATAAAACCCCAGAAAAACAAATAAGTGAAGTGGAGATAGGCAACCTTCCAGAAAAAGAATTCAGCATAATGACAGCGAAGATGATCCAGGACCTCAGAAAAACAATGGAGGCAAAGATCGAGAAGATGCAAGAAATGTTTAACAAAGACATAGAAGAATTAAAGAACAAACAAACAGAGATGAACAATATAGTAACTGAAATGAAAACTACACTAGAAAGAATCAATAGCAGAATAACAGAGGCAGAAGAATGGATAAGTGACCTGGAAGACAAAATGGTGGAATTCACTGCTGCGGAACAGAATAAAGAAAAAAGAATGAAAATAAATGAAGACAGGGCTTCCCTGGTGGCACAGTGGTTGAGAATCTGCCTGCCAATGCAGGGATCACGGGTTCGAGCCCTGGTTTGGGAAGATCCCACACGCTGAGGAGCAACTAGGCCCATGAGCCACAACTACTGAGCTTGTGCATCTGAAGCCTGTGCTCTGCAATAAGAGAGGCTGCGATAGTGAGAGGCCCGCACACCACAATGAAGAGTGGCCCCTGCTTGCTACAACTAGAGAAAGCCCTCGCACAGAAACGAAGACGCAACACAGCCAAAAATAAATATAAAAATTAATTAATTAATTAAAAAAAAAATAAAAGAAGACAGCCTAAGAGACCTCTGGGACAACATTAAATGCAACAACATTCCCATCATAGGGGTCCCAGAAGGAGAAGAGAGAGAGAAACAACCCGAGAAAATATTTGAAGATATTATAGTCAAAAATTTCCCTAACATGGGAAAGGAAATAGCTACCCAAGTCCAGGAAGCACAGAGAGTCCCATACAGGATAAACCCAAGAACAAACATGATGAGACACATACTAATCAAACTGGTAAAAATTAAAGACAAAAAAAAATATTGAAAGTAGCAAGGGAAAAATGACAAATTACATAGAAGGGAACTCCCATAAAGTTAAGAGCTGATTTCTCAGCAGAAACTCTACAAGCCAGAAGGGAGTGGCATGATATACTTAAAGTAATGAAAGGGAAGAACCTACAACCAAGATTACTCTACCCAGCAAAGATCTCATCCAGATTTGATGGAGAAATCAAAAGCTTTACAGACAAGCAAAAGCTAAGAGAATTCAGCACCACCAAACCAGCTCTACAACGAATGCTAAAGGAACTTCTCTAAGCGGGTAAAAAAGGAGAAGAAAAGGACCTACAAAAACAAACCCAAAACAATTAGGAAAATGGTCACAGGAACATATCGATAATTACCTTAAATATGAATGGATTAAATGCTCCAACCAAAAGACACATGCTTGCTGAATGGATACAAAAACAAGACCCATCTATATGCTGTCTACAAGAGACCCACTCCAGACCTAGGGACACATACAGACTGAAAGTGAGGGGATGGAAAAGATATTCCATGCAAATGGAAATCAAAAGAAAGCTGGAGTAGCAATAGTCATATCAGATAAAACTAAACTTTAAAATAAAGAATGTTAAAAGAGACAAGGAAGGAAACTACATAATGATCAAGGGATCAATCCAAGAAGAAGATATAACAATTATAAATGTATATGCACCTAACATAGGAGCACCTCAATACATAAGGCAACTGCTAACCGCTATAAAAGAGGAAATCGACATTAACACAATAATAGTGGGGGACTTTAACACCTCCCTTACACCAATGGACAGATCATCCAGACAGAAAGTTAATAAGGAAATACAAGCTTTAAATGACACAATAGACCAGATAGAATTTAATTGATATTTATAGGACATTCCTCCATTAACAGAAGATTACACTTTCTTCTCAAGTGTACATGGAACATTATCTGGCATAGATCACATCTCGGGTCACAAATCAAGCCTCAGTAAAGTTAAGAAAATTGAAAACATATAAAGCATCATTTCTGACCACAAAACTATGAGATTAGAAATAAAAGATGGGGGGGGAAATGTAAAAAACATAAACACATGGAGGCTAAACAATACATTACTAAATAACCAAGAGATCAATGACAATAACAAAGAGGAAATCAAAAAATACCTAGGGACAAATGACAATGAAAACATGAGAATCCAAAACCTATGGGATACAGCAAAAGCAGTTCTAAGAGAGAAGTTTATAGCAATAAAATCCTACCCCAAGAAACAAGAAACATCTCAAATAAAGAATATAACCTTATACCTAAAGGAATTAGAGAAAGAAGAACAAACAAAACCCAAAATTAGGAGAAGGAAAGAAATTATGAAGATCAGAGCAGAAATAAATGAAATAGAAACTAAGAAAATAATAGCAAGATCAATAAAACTAAAAGTGGTTCTTTCAGAAGATAAACAAAATTGATAAACCGTTAGCCAGACTCATCAAGAAAAAGAGAGCGAGGACTCAAATCAATAAAATTAGAAATGAAAAAGGAGAAGTTACAACAGACATCGCAGAAATACAAAACATCCTAAGAGACTACTACAAGCAACTCTATGCCAATAAAATGGACAACCAGGAAGAAATGGAAAAATTCTTAGAAACGTATAACCTTCCAAGACTGAACCAGAAAGAAATAGAAAATATGAAGAGACCAATCACAGGTAATGAAGTTGAAACTGTGATTAAAAATCTTCCAACAAACAAAAGTCCAGGACCAGATGGCTTCACAGGTGAATTCTATCAAACATTTAGAGAAGAGATAACACCCACCTTTCTCAAATTCTTCCAAAAAATTGCAGACGAAGGAACACTCCCGAACTCATTCTATGAGGCCACCATCACCCTGATACCAAAACCAGACAAAGATAGTACAAAAAAAGAAAGTTACAGACCAATATCACTGATGAACATAGATGCAAAAATCCTCAACAAACTATGATCAAACAGAATCCAACAACACATTAAAATGATCATGCACCATGATCAAGTGGGATTTATCCCAGGGATGCAAGGATTCTTCAATATATGTAAATCAATGTGATAAAACATGTTAACAAATTGAAGAATAAAAACCATATTATCATCTTAATAGATACAGAAAAAGCTTTTGACAAAATTCAACACCCATTTATGATAAAATCTCTCCAGAAAGTGGGCATAGAGGGAACCTACCTCAACATAATAAAGGCTATATACAACAAACCCACAGAAAACATCATTCTCAATGGTGAAAAACCGAAAACATTTCCCCTAAGATCAGGAACAAGACAAGGATGTCCACTTTCACCACTATTATTCAACATAGTTTTGGAAATCCTAGCCATGGCAATCAGAGAAGAAAAAGAAATAAAAGGAATACAAATTGGAAAAGAAGAAGTAAAACTGTCACTGTTTGCAGATAACATGATACTATACATAGAGAATCCTAAAGGTGCCTCCAGAAAACTACTAGAGTTAATCAATGAATTTAGTAAAGTTGCAGGATACAAAATTAACACACAGAAATCTCTTGCATTCCCATACACTAATGATGAAAAATCTGAAAGAGAAATTAAGGAAACACTCCCATTTACCACTGCAACAAAAAGAATAAAATACCTAGGAGTAAACCTACCTAGGGAGACAAAAGACCTGTATGCAGAAAACTATAAGACACCGATGAAAGAAATTCAAGATGAAACCAACAGATGGAGAGATATACCATGTTCTTGGATTAGAAGAATCAATATTGTGAAAATGATTATACTACCCAAAGCAATCTACAGATTCAATGCAATACCTATCAAATTATCAATGGCATTTTTTACAGAACTAGAACAAATCATCTTAAAATTTGTATGGAGGCACAAAAAACCCCAAATAGCCAAAGCAGTCTTGAGGAAAGAAAACAGAGCTGGAGGAATCAGACTCCCTGAGTTTAGACTATACTACAAAGCTATAGTAATCAAGACAATATGGTATTGGCACAAAAACAGAAACATAGATCAATAGAAAAAGATAGTATGCCCAGAGATAAACCCACACACCTATGGTCAACTAATCTATGACAAAGGAGGCAAGGATATACAATGGAGAAAAGACAATCTCTTCAATAAGTGGTGCTGGGAAAACTGGACAGCTACATGTAAAAGGATGAAATTAGAACACTCCCTAACACTATACACAAAAATAAATGTAAGACTAGACACTATAAAACTCTTAGAGGAAAACATAGGATGAACACTCTTTGTCATAAATCACAGCAAGATTTTTCTTGATCCACCTCCTAGAGTAATGGAAATAAAAACAAAAATAAACAATTGGGACCTAATGAAACTTAAAAGCTTTTGCACAGCAAAGGAAACCATAAAGGAAACCATAAACAAGATGAAAAGACAACCCTCAGAATGGGAGAAAATATTTGCAAATGAATCAGCAGACAAGGGATTAATCTCCAAAATATATAAACAGCTCATGCACCTCAATATAAAAAAAACAAACGACCCAATCTAAAAATGGGCAGAAGACCTAAATAGACATTTCTCCAAAGAAGACATACAGATGGCCAGGAAGCACATAAAAAGCTGCTCAACATCACTAATTATTAGAGAAATGCAAATCAAAACTACAATGAAGTATCACCTCACACCAGTGAGAATGGGCATCATCACAAAATCTACAAGCAACAAATGCTGGGGAGGGTGTGGAGAAAAGAGTACCCTCTTACACTATTGGTTGGAATGTAAATTGATACAGCCACTATGGAGAACAGTATGGAGGTTCCTTAAAAAACTAAAAATAGAATTACCATATTATCCAGCAATCCCACTTGGGCATATACCCAGAGAAAACCGTAATTCAGAAAGGCACATGCACCCCAATGTTCATTGCAGCACTATTTACAGTAGCCCGGTCATGGAAGCAACCTAAATGCCCATTGATAGATGAATGGATAAAGAAGAAGTGATACATATATACAATGGAATATTACTCAGCCATAAAAAGGAAGGAAATTTGGTCATTTGTAGAGACGTGGATGGATCTAGAGCCTGTCATACAGAGTGAAGTAAGTCAGAAAGAGAAAAACAAATATCGTATATTAACACATATATGTAGAACCTAGAAAAATGGTACAGATGAACCGGTTTGCAGGGCAGAAATTGAGACACAGAAGTAAAGAACAAACATATGGACACCAAGGGGGGAAAGCGGTGGGGGAGTGGGGGTGGGGGGGTGATGAATTGGGAGATTGGGATAGACATGTATACACAGATGTGTATAAAATTGATGACTAATAAGGACCAGCTGTATAAATAAATAAATAAAATAAAATTCAAAATAAAAAATATCTATTAAAAAAATAGTAACTGAACATTATTAGATACTTGCTATGTGTCAGGCACTGTTCTAAATACTTTACTTGTATAAATTGATGGAATCTTTACCACAAGCCTATAAAGGAGTCCTTCTTCTTCTGCATGTATAATATTCTGCATGTATAATTCTGCATGTATAAAATTCTGCATGTATAATATCTGAGCCTCAGAGACGTGAATGGGTAAACTGAGATTCCAGCTCCAGAATCCCTATTTCATGACCACTAATGCATAAGGTGTACATTATAATTAATAGCACTGGACAAGTGGCCAGCAAACCTGCACTGTTTCTACTTTAGGGACCTCCTAGCCAGAGCAAAAGGAAAAAAAAGAAAGAAAGAAAGAATGAGTGGGCACCAGATGAGAACCCTAAAGGAATCATTAGAAATATTTCTCAGGTTGTTTTGACAATGGCCCTTTTTCTAGTGGAATGCAGCCTATTATAAGAATAGAGGTGGCTTAACGTGTGTAACAAAACTCTTTGAATGTTAGTTTCTTTGGCTGGACTTGAAACAACACATTTCTTGGCTTCATGATGCCAGTGATGGTTCCAGAAACTCCTTTCTCCTTGTCTTCTCTGTGTCACCCTGGTGATTCCAGGAGTCCATGACTCTCACGGCTTAATGGGAAGGGGGGAATGACCTCAATAAAAATGCTAGGATAATTGCCAAAATATACAGCAAAGTCAAAGTGCAATTTCATGTTTTACAGCCATCTAAAAATATACATTCTATGGTCATGGGCCCTCATTACAGTTGTTATTCTATTATTAATAATAGAATATATAGTCCACCTTCTTTTTCTCTTTTGAGGAATGGTTTCCGCTACTCTGCCCTATAGTTTCCTTCCTCACCAGAAAACATCACTAATTATGTTCATGCTATGACTTTTGTAAATGTTTTCTCAATCAGTTGAATTCCATCCCATCCTGCCTATCTAATAATTTCTCTATCTTTAAGGTTCATATACACTACCATCTACTTACAACACCCTTGATGTAGTTCTTTTCTTTTATCTTACAAACACTTTTATAGGTTTTATGAAATGTCAGGACTATTCTAAGTGGCTACAAGGACCAACTCTGTGAAGTTACCTTAGATGACTTGTCTTCTGTTCTGAAGCTCTGTAGCCCACGGTAGTGTAACCCAGTGCTTTTGAGACACTTGGAAAATCTCTTAAAGGCCTTTAAGAGAATGAAAGATCAGGCCACAGACTCAGAGAAAATATTTGCAAAGAATATATCTCATAAAGAACTTGTATTGAAAACATGTCAAGAAGTCTTAAAACTCAACAATAAGAAAACAACCCAATTTAAATGCGGGCAAAATATCTGAGCAGGCACATCACCATAGAAACATAGATGACAAATAAGCATATGAAGAGATGGTTAATATCAAATATCAACAGGGAGATGCAAATTAAAACAACAATGAGATGTCACTACACGTCTATCAGAAAGGCCAAAACCCCAAATACTAACCACGCAAAGTGCTAGGGAGGATGCACAGCAACATGAACTCTCATTCACTGCTGGTGGGAGTGCAAATGGCACTGTCACCTTAGAAGACATTTTGATGGTTTCTTACAAAACTAAGCATAGTCCTATCATATGATACAGTAATCGTGCTCCTAGGAATTTACTCAAGTGAGTTGAAAACTTAGATCCACAGAAAAACCTGCACGTGAATGTTTATAGCAACTTCATTCATAATTTGCCAAAACTTGAAAGCAACAAGATGTCTTTTATTAAGTGAATGGATAAATAATCTTTGGGACATCCAGAAAATTGACTATCATTCAGTGTTAAAAAGAAAGGAGCTGTGGTACATCTATACAGTGGAATATTGCTCAGCCACAAAAAAGAATGAAATAATGCCATTTGCAACAACATGGATGGACCTAGAGATTATCATACTGAGTGAAGTAAGTCAGACAAAGACAAATATCAAATGATATCACTTATATGTGGAATCTTAGAAAAAAATTGGTATGGGGCTTCCCTGGTGGCGCAGTGGTTGAGAGTCTGCCTGCCAATGCAGGGGACACAGATTCGTGCCCCAGTCCAGGAAGATCCCATATGCCGTGGAGTGGCTAGCCCTGTGACCCATGGCTGCTGGGCCTGTGCATCTGGAGCCTGTACTCCGCAATGGGAGAGGCCACAGCAGTGAGAGGCCCACATACCACAAAAAAAAAAAAAAAAAAAAAAAAAAA
>NW_006783631.1:4843702-4850094 GCF_000442215.2 Lipotes vexillifer | reverse complement strand
GCGCAAGGAGGTGAGGGGCCAAAAACCACCAAAAAAAAAAAAAAAAAAAAAAAAAATTGGTATGAATGAACTTATATACAAAGCAGAAATAGACTCACAGACCTAGAAAACAAACTTATGGTTACCAGGGGGGAAAGGGGGAAGGGATAAATTGGGAGATTGTTATTGACACATACACACTACTATGTATAAGGTAGATAATCAACAAGGACTTACTGTAGAGCACAGGGAACTCTACTCAATACTCTGTAATGACCTTTATGGGAATATGAGCATGGAGACGAGCTGAGAGTATGCCCTGTTCTCACCCACCACAGCCATCTGCAGCCTCAGGCTCTCCCAAAGACTCAGTACTGGACGACCTGCCAGGAGCCATCCCAATAAGGACACTGGGGGAGAAAGAAGAGGTGGGGCAGAGAACTCGGGAGCAGTAAGGAAGGGAGCCAGGACTCTCCCCTTGGAATCCACCTGACTCCTGGCCCCACTGCACCCTCTGCTCTCCTTGGGCTCCCTTGCCCTTCCTGTATCTCCAACCTTCTGCCCTCTTCTCTGTATTCTTGGATACCCCCTACTCTGACCATCCCTCCTTCCACTCCCCAAGACAGTTGTGTGAAGGAATCCTCTCTACCCTTTTGGGTTTCCAATAGAGAGGGGGGTGGAATTTGTATACATATTACAATTCTAAATGTCTCTGTTATCCAATGTCATCCCTTTGATATGACTAAGGTTGGGCTCCATCCTCCCATGTAGGATTAGTAAGAACATTTCAAATTTGGAGGAGGGATGGCTGGTGAAAGTCCCAACTTTTTCTAAGGCAGTGGTGCCTGGAGATAACCCTTCCCAGGCTACCTGCCCAGGATAGCAACAGGTGGAAAAAGAGCAGTTAACTGAACCTCCCACGATTTCCTTGGTGCCTCCAAGGAACACTCCAAGGGTTCTTGAAAAATCATTCTCATTTTAAAAGCACGGGGATAAACACATTATTTTCAGGTTTTCACATGGGCACACAGAGATGTGTTTGGTTTCAGCTGCTGTGCTAGTCTAGCTCGGGAGCAACAGCGAATCACTTCCAATCTACAATTTTCTGCTGATGCTGACAAAGGCACCCACCTTGGGGCTGGAGAGGAAATACTGTATTTACTCACATAACTCTCCTCTTGTCCAAAGGTGTCAGACTGCTGCAGGAAGTGAAATAGAAGGAAATGCCCCAGCAAGCACCCTCTCTGCTGTTCTTCCAGCCCGGAGCCAGGAGCACAGTAGAAGGAATGGGGTATAAATTAAACATAGCTGTTGACCATCGGAGTGTTGAGAGTCCATGGTGATTACAATAGATAGTCAGCCTGCAAAGGTCCGTAACTACTATGAAATGCAACTGGGTGACACTTTGTTACCTCTGACATTCCTCCTGAAACATCAGAATGAGGGAGGGATCCTGGCTCTTTAACCTATTGCCTGCCAAAAAGCACTAGGACTTTTAGACTTCATTTATATTCTTATGCAACCTTTTAAACTCTCTAGTTAGGTGGAAATTAAAAAGGCTTAGAGTCACATAATCCTGGGTTCCAATAGTGTGTTGTATTTTATTGTATTCTACCAACTCATCATTCTGAAACTTGGTAAAAACAGGGTCAGAATCAAGCGAATCAAGCATATATCCTGTCTTTTGGCTATGAACCATATTTTCTAAATAATTGATGAAGGAAAAATTCTTATTCTAGAAAACTGTACCAGGAATGATAGAATTATAGCAATCACCATTTTACAGCACATAATGAAATAATCGACATGGACAATGAACATGGTTTTGGCTTCAAAACAATGAGTGAGAGGTTCATGAGGGCTTTTGCAAAGTGTGGCTCATATCGACAACATCTGAACCTAGTTAGCAACTGTAATATTGACAGAAAGGAGACATCAGGCATCATGTGTTCCCT
The DNA here is from genome assembly GCF_000442215.2 of Lipotes vexillifer. Taxonomy (NCBI): domain Eukaryota; kingdom Metazoa; phylum Chordata; class Mammalia; order Artiodactyla; family Lipotidae; genus Lipotes; species Lipotes vexillifer. Next base: position 4,848,160 of record NW_006783631.1, on the reverse strand, counting down.
GAAGTGATGAAATAAGACAGACACTGTACCACTTATGAAGAAAAAGTTTTGCCCAAAGAAAATACATTAATCTGAATCTAATGATGCCACTAGATTGTCCTGCCTGTTTACTGAAAATATGTGAGATAAAGGAATGCGTTAAACAAAATCAAGTGAAATAATCAGCCCAATAGAGAATGTGAGAAATTCCACAGAAGAAACAACCAAATGTCTTCAACAAGTAATTGGCATGAAAAAAACGGGGAGGAGGGCTTCCCTGGTGGTGCAGTGGTTGGGAGTCTGCCTGCCGATGCAGGGGACACGGATTCGTGCCCCAGTCCGGGAAGATGCCACATGCCGCGAAGCGGCTGGGCCCGTGAGCCATGGCCACTGAGCCTGCACATCTGGAGCCTGTGCTCCGCAGCAGGAGAGGCCACAACAGTGAGAGGCCCACGTACCGCAAAAAAAAAAAAAAAAAAAAAAAAAAACGGAGGAAAAGGAATTGTAAAGGTAAAAATAACCTTAATAGGCATGTTAACCAAATGCAACGTATGGACCTATTTGAGATCTTAATTGTTAAAAAAAAAGCAACTCCAGAAAGACATTTTGAGACAATCAGAGGAAAGCAAACGTGAGTTGAGTATTGGATGATATTAAGCAATTATTAAGGAATATTGTTAATTGTATTTGTTGTGCTAATAATATTGTTTGTTTATTTACAAGTTCATATCTATTACAGACCCAAAGTAAAATGTATACAGGTGAAATAATATGACATCTTTGATTTGCTTAAAATATTCCTCTGCCCTCCCCCTCAAAAAAATGATATGGGGGATGATGGTGATGGATGAAAGAAGAATGGCAAGATATTGATAAATTAATGATACTGATATTTGATATTGACTATTGATGCTAGGTGCTATTGGTGCATATTTGAAAGTGTTCAAAATAAAGATGTCAAATGTCCAGAAAGAGCAAAATTAAAACCACTGGATCAGTAAAATTTAATAAGAATTTATTGTGCATATAAGAACAGTTCACAAACGGTTCTGGAGCTTTAAAATCTAAACTGATGTGAAGTTCAGAGGCATGATGTTACAAGATGGTTTATAGAGTGAAAATGAGGAAAATTAAGAAAACAATTCCATTTACAATTGCAAAAAAAGAATAAAATACCTAGGAATAAATTTAACCAGGGAGGTAAAAGACCTGTACACTGAAAACAGTAAGACATTGTTGAAAGAAATTGAAAAGGACATAAATAAATGGAAAGGTATTCCATGCTCATGGATTGGAATCATTAACATTGTTAAAATGCCCATATTACCTAAAGCAACCTAAAGTTTCAATGTCATCCCTATCAAAATCCCAAGGATATTTTCACAGAAATAGAACAAAAAATTCTAAAATTTATATAGAACCATAAAAGACCTCAAATAGCCAAAGCAATCTTAAGAAGAAAGAACAAAGCTGAAGGTATCACACTCCCTGATTTCAAACTATATTACAAAGCCATAGTAATCAAAACAGCATGGTATTGGCAGAAAAACAGATACATAGATCAATGATGCAGAAGACAGAGCCCAGAAATAAACCCACACAAGTATGGGCAATTAATTTATGACAAAGGAGTGAACAATATGCAAGGGAGAAAGGATAGTCTTTTCAGCAAATGGTGTTGGGAAAACTAGATAGTCACATGCAAAAAAGTAAGAAACTAGATCCCTATCTCACACTATACACAAAAATTAACTCAAAATGGATTAAAGACTTGAACCTAAAACCATAAAAGTCCTAGAAGAAAACATAGGCAATACACTCTTTGACACAAATCTTAGCAATATGTTTCTAGATATGCCTTCTCAGGCAAGGGAAGCAAAAGCAAAAATAAACAAATGTTACTACATCAAACTAAAAAGCTTCAAAACGAAAGACAACGTACTAAATGGGAGAAGATATTTGCAAATGATACATCCCACCAGGGGTTAATAACCAAAATATATAAAGAACGTATACAACTCAACAACAAAAACAACCCAATTAAAAATCAGGCAGAGGAGCTGAATAGACATTTTTCCAAAGAAGACATACAGATGGTCAACAGGTACATGAAAAGATGTTCAACATCACTAATTATTAGGGAAGTGCAGATCAAAATCACAATGAGATATAACCTCATACCTGTTAACTGGCTATTATCAAAAAAGCAAGAAATAACAAGTGTTGGTAAAGATGTGGAGAAAAGGGAACCCTCAAACACTGTGGGTGGGAATGTAAATTGGGGCAGCCACTATGGAAGACAGTATGGAGATTCCTCAAAAAATGAAGAATAGAACTACCATATTATCTAGCTGTCCCACCTCTGGGTGTTTATCCAAGAATAAGAAAACACGAATTTGATAAGATATGTGCACCCCTATGTTTATCACTGCATTATTTACAACAGCCAAGATATGGAAACTACCTAAGTGCCCATCAACAGATGAAGGTATAAAGAAAATGTGATATATCAGCAAGTCTTCTGAGAGTTTTACTTTTGAATCCAGTCCTAGGTGTGTCCTTCTCTCATGGATGTTCCTTGAAGACATAGATTCTGTCTCATTCATGTCTACATTCTTAGTAAATAATACATTTAGTGTGGACACTATGAGTGTTTGTTGGCTAGCTGACCAAGAAATGAATTAATGAATGATGCCTGATTATCTAGTACCTTTAAGGCATGGTCAGGGCACAAGTGTGTAAAGCAATAAAGTACAGATGGTTAGAACTGTGGTGAAAAGAAAGAGAGTTGGTGAGAAGGAGGAATCTAGTCTCTGGATTAAAATGGAAGGTGCAGAAAAGAAGTACAACTTCCTTTAATCAGGAGTCAGAGGAGCAGTGCAAGATGCAGGTGAGATGGGGCAGAGAGAGGCAGATAGAGTCTTTAGAGAAGTACAAAGAGAGAGACAGAGGGAGACAGAGACAGAGAGAGAACCAGAGCACAAATGCTTCCTGCACAAAGTCAAACACATTTTCAATACTCTCAAGAGCAACAGAGCATTCGTTCAAGTTGGAAATTTACAAATTGCACAGAAATGTAGTTAGATCTTTGCTCAGGACTGAAAAGGTCCACTTAAAAGTTTAGTCTATTTAAAAGTTTTGCAAAAGCTACTTTTAGGTAATCACATCTCCTCAAACAAGAACCACATCTTTAAGTACAGACAATGATAAACTACATCTAAATGAGGCATTAAAATGTAAGAGAAGAGCTTAGTAGAAGATCATAAAGGCTAGATTTTTGGAGAGAATATTTAGGACCAGTGAGAAATGTAGGAAAATGGGTGAGATGTGAGAAGAAGACCCATTAAGTATACATCACTAATGGTTTTGAAGAGCTAGAACTAACACAACAGGGACCGTTAACACAACAGCTCAGCAAAAGAATTCCATTTTGCTCCAAGTGAAAAATTGATACTTTGAGTTCCATTAAAGGAAAATGGCAGTGTAATAGGAAATGTGCTATAGACACCATATCTCATTACAGAGAAGAGAAAATCTTTTTTAAAAGCAATATCAAAATCAGAAATGAAGTGATGAGAAATGAAAAGTGTTGGAACGTGATCTATGGTATGTTGCAATTTTTAAAACACTGTATTTTTAAGGCTTCTATTTATCAATGATGGATTAATCATAGAGTTGAGTTTAAGGCAGTCAGTTCATCTTGAAGAAGGGGAAATAATTTGTAACCTAGGAAATGCCTCCCTATGCTGGTGTAGAGACAGGAATGGATGAGGCTATTTTTCTTTGCATGTCATGTCAAAAACAGCGTGGATAAATGTGGCCGCAATTTTGAACTGTCTGATGCTTTCAGAATTTGGAAGCCTTTTAAGAAATCTGATTAATTTAACATGTCAAACCTAATGGAGAATAAGTTCAATTTCTCTAAAGAACAATTAGTCAACAGAATAAATTAACATGAGATATTGTCAAATGCAAGATCACGTTCATTTCCAAAGATAAAACACTTTTGCTGCTCTTGTTGAACTTGCTTCTTTGTTCTCTGAAGGGTTTCTGTGACATAATTCCTTCATGGACCCAAATGCTTAGAATAAGCTGACCTCATTTCTCACCTGAACCACTGCAAAAGCCTCCTAATTTCTCTCTCTCTAGCCACACACACCCACATCATGTCTGCTCTCCATATACTATCCACACAGTATTTCAAAACTCTATTTGAAACCCTTTCAATAACATTCCATTGCACTTGAGATAGACAAACAGGTGTTCTCACTGCCTCCTGGGCTCTGGCACAGCACCTGTCCCAATCCCCACATCCTCATTATTATCCTTCCAGCCCTGCTCCCAAAGCCACCACTCTACAAAAAATTACTCTTTCCAACACCACTCCAATTCTCCTTGTCAGATGCAATCACTCCTTCCTTCCATTTGTCTTCTCATCAGCATCTGACACAATTGAGGGCCTCCTTCCTTAGAAGACAC
>NW_006783631.1:4836915-4843692 GCF_000442215.2 Lipotes vexillifer | reverse complement strand
CTTTCCTGCTGGTACTTTAAGAACAACGACCCAGGCTTCCCTCTACCACGTTCACCACCAGCTTCCAGTTAGTTTTTGTCTTCCCTTCCTCAGCTACATCTTTTAATGATGGAGCCCATTTCACTAAGAACTAGACTCCCTGTTTTTCTCTATCTGCCTTCTCTTCTTGTCTGATGCCAGACTATCCCACAGCTTTAAATACCATCCGCATGCCAAAGGCACTCACATTCATGAATCTAGGTCCAGACATCCTCACTGAATTCCTCATTAATTTATTCATCTATCTACTTGACATCTCCTCTTGGAAATCAATAGTCATCTCAAATTCACCTCAATCAAAACAAAATTCTTTTTTTTTTAACATCTTGATTGGAGTATAATTGCTTTACAATGGTATGTTTATTTCTGCTTTATAAAAAAGTGAATCAGCTATACATATACATATATCCCCATATCTCCTCCCTCTTGCATCTCCCTCCCATCCTCCCTATCCCACCCCTCTATGTGGTCACAAAAATTCTTGATCACCACCTTTCACGTGCACAATAGTACACACAAGTCCACCCCAATCTCAACAAGTGATTCTACCATACATAGAGTTGCTCAAGCCAAAATCTAGTACCCATCATTTTTCTTTAACTGAAGTATAGTTGTATAGTTGATTTACAATGTTGTGTTAGTTTCAGGTATACAGCAGAGTGATTCAGTTAAATATATATATATATGCTTTTTCAGATTGTTTTCCATTATAGGTTATTACAGAATATTGAGTAGAGTTCCCTGTGCTATACAGTAGGTCCTTGTTGGTTATCTATTTTACATATAGTGATGTGTATATGTTAATCCCAAACTCTCAATTTATCCCTCCTCCCTTTCCCTTTTGGTCTATTTCTGTTTTGTAAATAAGTTTATTTATATCATTTTTTTAGATTCCACATATAAGTGAAATCATATGATATTTGTTTTTCTCTGTCTGACTTCGCTTAGTATGATAATCTCTAGGTCCACCCATGTTGCTTCAAACGGCATTATTTCATTCTTTCATATGGCTGAGTAGTATTCCATTGTATATATATACCACATCATTTTTGTTTTTTTAATAGATCTTTATTGGAGTATAATTGCTTCACAATCCTGTGTTAGCTTCTGTTGTACAACAAAGCGAACAGCCATATGCATACACATGTCCCCGTATCACCTCCCTCTTGAGCCTCACTCCCATCCTCCCTATCCCACTTCTCTAGGTCATCACAAAGCATCAAGCTGATCTCCCTGTGCTATGCTGCTGCTTCCCACCAGCCAACTATTTTACATTCAGTAGTGTGTATATGTCGATGCTACTCTCACTTCACCCCAGCTTCGCCCTCCCACATGCCCTCAAGTCAATTTTCTATGCGGTCAAGTCCATTTTCTATTTCTTTGAGGTCTTTCTTTATTCTTGCCCTGCAACTAGGTTCATAAGTACCTTTTTTTTTTTTTGATTCCATATATATGCATTAGCATATGGCATTTATTTTTCTCTTTCTGACTTACTTCACTCTGTATGACAGACTCTAGGTACATCCACCTCACTACAAATAACCCAATTTCATTTCTTTTTATGGCTGAGTAATATTCTATTGTATACATGTGCCACATCTTCTTTATCCATTCATCTATTGATGGATACTTAGGTTGCTTCCATGTCCTGGCTATTGTAAATAGTGCTGCATGAACATTGTAGTACATGTCTTTTTTTTTTTTTGAATTATGTTTTTCTCAGGGTATATACCCAGTAGTGGGATTTCTGGGTCATATGGTAGTTTTAGTTCTAGTTTTGTTTTTTGTTTTGTTTTTTTGTGTGTGTGGTACACAGGCCTCTCACTGTTGTGGCCTCTCCCTCACTGCGGAGCACAGGCTCCAGACCACAGGATCAGCGGCCATGGCTCACGGGCCTAGCCGCTCCGCGGCATGTGGGATCTTCCCGGACCGGGACACGAACCCGTGTCCCCTGCATCGTCAGGCAGACTCTCAACCACTGAGCCACCAGGGAAGCCCTAGTTTTAGTTTTTTAAGGAACCTCCATACTGTTCTCCATAGTGGTTGTATCAATTTACATTCCCACCAACAGATACTTTTAGTTCCCCAAATATACAATACTGTTTCATATCTCCCGGCCTGAGCTGATGCATTTCCCTCCAATAGAATGTCTTTTTGCCACTGTGGTCCATATGAGGGTTTCTTCTTAATCACACACAACCAAAGTTTAGTTACCTGTTCTGGGACTTCAAACCCCCACCCAAATATCCCCTTTGTTCTCCCTGGACAAAAATAGTACTCTATACCTACTTTGGTCTTATTTAATTTAGAGTCCAGCAATTACATCATATTTTATATGAAATTAATTGAACACTGCTTGTAGGCTTACTAAATTCTTGACCTCTTGAAGGCAGAGACTTATTTTGTCTCTCATCTCTCTTTACTCTGAGGACATGTTCTGCTGCAGGTGTATTTGAGAGATTTGCTGAACCAACACATAAAAGAGAAACTGGAAAATAGCAAAGCCATCTTTCCTCCTGAAAAACACTTCCTAAGCTTCCATCCAGCTCTCAGAAGTGACACTTGTTTGGTTAGCACACAAGATAGGACAAAAAAGTACCCACCTAGACAAACATGAAAATATACATTTACCTGCCACTGATGAAACTCTGGAGTTGTTCATGAATGATCATCTTCAGAGTATAGACATCAAATTGATGCGAGAGCATCTTCAAATCTCAAATAAATGTATGAATGCTTAAAAGAAAAATAGTCAACAGGCCAGTATTCTTGACTTGAAATCTCAGTGAAGGTTGTCCTTTCAAAGGATAATAATATGTTTTCTGTGAGACATGGAACACTTCACATCAATATGCATTATATTAACGTCTTGCTTTTAGAGGGTTTTTTTTTTTTAAATAAAACAACGAAAGAGAAAATAAAAGTTTTGTTTCAGTCCTCTGAATCCCTGGGGAGGCACAAGGCTTTACAGTCTGCTGACATGGCCACAGGAAAGAATCACAGACAGAGAAATGAAATCAAGCAACTCTTTCCACATCAGTGAGCATGTGAGCTGGTTTCTCTGGGGACAGTAATGGTTACACAGGCTCAGACAGCTCCAGGCTGGCACACCCATGAAATAAATGCAACAGGAAGCCCATCCCTCATTTCACCACAAGGAAGTTTTATCCAGCTGGCCCATATTTACCCCCAGAAGTTTCCCTACAAATAGCGCAAAACTAAAATTAACTTCCTACAATTACTCCATCAGCACTCATCACCTGCTCTAGCTCAGCTCTCCTCAAACTACAATGGCACTTGAATTTTCAGAGGCTCTTCCTAAAATGCACATTTGTCATTCAGTAACTTTTGGGATTCTGCATTTCTCACCAGCTCCCAAGTGGCTGTGATTCTTCTGGTCCCTGGAGTCTGATGTCAAATCTTCATTGATTTATTCTTTCCTACACAGGGAAATAGCAAATAAGCAAGGAGTGAGGAACACGTATAATTTGATCCTTTGCTTATGCAAGGGACTGTCATCAATAGGCTTCTTTTAAAATGAAAATAACCTAAAAGCGGCCCTTTTTTGAAAAGAGGGAAGGAGAGTAGACCTAAAAGTAGCCCTACTGTGTGACAGTGACTGTGTAAGTGCTGTCTCATCTAACAGAACACTTATGATTCTCATTTTGTCAAACAAAAAGCTAAGATTCAGATACTCATTTTTCCAAAGTCATCTGAGCAATAAATGGCTAAAGTAGCATTTGAGCCCAGTTCTCTCTGATCCCAAAGCTTTTAATCTTCTTTTATTTCTGCCTCTCTAGATATCAGTTAATGATACTTTCATTTCAGTTCAGTTCAACAGAAATAGAAAGAGAGAAAGAATAAATATATATGTGTATATGTATAACTGAATCACTTTGCTGTACACCTGAACACGTGAAACTAACAACATTGTAAATTAACTATACTTCAATTAAAAAAATTAAATTAAAATTAAAAACAAGAAGCTGACCTAGACCACCCTAGAGAACACCCAGCCTCCTTTTAAATAAAAAATAAAACGCACATGGACACCAAAAAGAAAGAAATTCATTGTGTGCGTGTATGTGTGTGTGTGTGTGCATGTGTGTACAAAGAACAAAGGAGAGCAGATACATATATAAAGAGGACAAGTCCATGCTCTTCAAGAGCTCACAGTCCAGCAGAAAGGAGGACACATGAAGAGGCCACCCTCACACATGTGCTGAGCACCACGATGTAGATACTGGCTGAGGGGCACTCTTAGCTTAGCTGGTTTTAAAGGATGAAGAGGAGTCTATTTTCTAAAAGGAGGTGGACACATTGCCAGGTAGAGGAGACAGCTGGAGAAAAGTCACAGAACCATGATATAGATAACATGTCACTCAAGGAGAATTTTTGGTGAATAATTAGGGCAGATTCCTTCTCTTACCAGGTCCAAAGATAATGAATAAGTTATTATTTTTTTAAGGGTTCAGAGCTTCAAGAGATAGACCCATCAAGTAGATAGGTTTATTGACAAAATCCCTTCATTTCTCTATATAGGGTATAAAAGATAAAAATCATGCTTTACACATAATAATTTAGGCTCCAGCTGATAAAGCAGACAAAAAGAAATCAATCCACACTTAAGCTCCATGGGCTCAACCTAGGCACTGCCGCTCCTCCTCTGCCTGAGCTGACTGGTAGTGATGACAGCCAATAACACCTATATTTTTGCTATTTCAGGCCCTGAGAGGCGGGCTTCATCTAATCTCCATCAGAGAGCTGTTACAAAGCAGCAGGCTCAGAGCATTCTAATGAAAGCCCACATGATTAAAAAGCCTGCAGAATATCAAGTCTGTGGCTTTAACTTAAATAACATAGTACATAAGCTGCTCCCAGGCACAAGTTACTGAGTTAGATGATGAAAGCTTATCAAATAGCAAACAGTCAAAAGACACTGCCCACTGTCCTCTGGCACATTTGAATGAAGGACTAATTTCCTTTGCTGCTTCCCAGCAGTGATGTCCTGAGTCTTCTAGCCTCATGCTCTGGGCTAAGACCACAAGAGCATCTCACAAGTTCAGATCGTCCCTCTATGACAAGAGTTAATTCTAAAAGGCCCAACTTTCCCAAAGTCTGGAAGACGTCAGTCAAGTCTAAATTACTCACAGTCATAATGAGTAATTAGCCATTAGCTAGTTTCATCTTGCCTTGCTCTTATTTATATAATGTCTCAAATATTTTGGAATATTTGAGTACCTATGGAAATTAACTAGTCTGTAAGTAATAAACAATTGCAGACAGATCAAAGACTTAAATATGAATAAAATGAAAACCTGAAAACTGTATAAAACAGTAAAGAATATTTTATGACTTCACACAGGGAATGATTTCTTTATAAGGCATAAGCTCAAATCTTAAAGAAAGTAATTAATAAATTCAATCACACACTAATTTTAAAACATCTCTTTATCCAAAGAAACCATTTGAGGAGTACAAAAACAATCTATTAGAAAATGAGGCGACCATATTTGGAACCTTAAAATATTACTCCCTAAGATAAGTAAGGTAATCTATAGTTCAGTAAGAAAAAGACATGGACAAGGATGGTCATAGTAAGCCTGCTTCTAATTGCAAGTGTCTATTTGGAGAAAACCTGAATGCACACCAAGAGGAAAATGGATAAATAACCTGAGGTCTGTTCAGATATTTTAAACAACAATTTGAAGGAATGATCTAGAACTATACCTATAAACATGAGTGAATATTATAAACATAATACTGAGTTTTTTTTAAAAAAAAAGCAAGGCTACAAAAGATGTATACATTATAATATCATTTGTACAATATTTTAAAAAGGGAAGCAATGCCATGTATATCATAAATGTAGAGACATGAGTGGGAATGATAAAACACCAGATGCAAAAATATGATTCCCTCCTGTTATAGAGAAACGTTCTGATTGAGGAGAGAAACACCACAGACTTCAAATATTTTGGTGCTATTTTATTCCTTAAGCAAGTTTTATGCACATAAATACTCATTATTCTCTGCACCTTTTAATATGTTGAAAATTTTTCATGATAAATATAATTTTTTAAAGGGAGTAAAAAGGTGAACTGAAAGTTTGAACTGACTATTCAAGAAAAACACCACAAAAAGATAAGAAAGTAGAAAGGTAAAAGAGAGAAAGGAAAGATACATATATATATATATATATATAAAATATAATTCACCTACAACATTATGTTAGTTCCTGTTACACAGCATAGTGATTTTATATTTCTACAGACTTCAAAATGATCACCATGATAAGTCTAGTTACCATCTGTCACCATACAAAGATATTACATAATTATTGACTCTATTCCACACAGTGTACATTTCATACCTGTAACTCATTTATTTTGCAACTGGAAAGTTGTACATATTAATCTCCCTCACCTACACAAATTCTAATAACTTTCTAATAGTAATTCCCAAAGCAGAAACCAGAGAGGAGAAATACACATAAATCAATAATAGGAGAAACTTCTTAGAATTTAAAAAAGACATGAAACCTCAGATAGGACCCTAATGATGCCAAATGAAGGTGCAAACATACATATGATGAATACCAGAGAAAAAGAGAAAACTCAAAGAACTTCTAGTGAGGAGGATAGATTAATTATATAGAAGAAATAATTAAACTGATAGAAGATTCTCTGTTGACACTATTAAGTGCAGAAAGACAATAAAACAATTTCTTCAGGATTT
>NW_006783631.1:4836400-4836905 GCF_000442215.2 Lipotes vexillifer | reverse complement strand
CCCTACACAAGTTATCTATTCAAAATGAGAGCAAAATAAAATAAAAGCATGTTTAGAATTGGGGAAGAAAATAAGTTAACTCTTCACAGATCAACCTGGAAGAGGTACTAAAGGATGTACTTCAACAAAACAAAAATAAAAGTGCATCCAAGAGTGAATCATAGAAGCAATTATGAGAAAAAATAAGGATTAAAACTTATCACTGGGGCTTCCCTGGTGTCGCAGTGGTTGAGAGTCTGCCTGCTAATGCAGGGGACACCGGTTCGAGCCCTGGTCTGGGAGGATCCCACATGCCGCGGAGCAACTAGGCCCGTGAGCCACAACTACTGAGCCTGCGCATCAGGAGCCTGTGCTCCACAAGAGAGGCCGCAATAGTGAGAGGCCGGCGCACCGTGATGAAGAGTGGCCCCCACTTGCCACAGCTAGAGATAGCCCTTGCTCAGAAATGAAGACCCAAAAGCAGCAAAAAAATAAATTAATTAATAAAAAAAAAAAAAAAAAAAAA
>NW_006783631.1:4806871-4836222 GCF_000442215.2 Lipotes vexillifer | reverse complement strand
CACAAAAAAAAAAAAAAAAAAAAAAAACTTATCACTAAGTCTAATAAGGGACAAAAACAAAGAGAAATAATAATGATAGTGTAATTAAAACTCTACATTATATCAAGAAGGGCAGTTGGGTGGAAGAAAAGGAAAGGAGATAAAAACAAGATATGATTCTTGCTTAGTCCAAGCAATGATGTGTTTTCTGATTAATTCTAGAAATTAATTTAAAATAAATATATATGTATTAATATTTAACATACCTTTTAATTTAAGAGAAGCTATTGAAAAAACACACATTTTTCAAATCTATTTTCAGATCTATTCTTCAAAGCCATTAGAAGTAATTTAACAAAAGGCAAGAAAGGGAAAAAAATAATAACACATTAAGTAGAAATTGCCAAAAGACAGAATAAATCCAAAAATAGTTTAAATTCACCATGAATATGAATTGTAGTAAAATGAAACTCAGATTTAAAAATAAATTGTGTGGGACTTCCCTGGTGGCTCACTGGTTAAGAACCCGCCTGCCAATGCAGGGTACATGGGTTCGAGCCCTGGTCCAGGAAGATCCCACATACCATGGAGCAACTAAGCCCGTGTGCCACATCTACTGAGCCTGAGCTCTAGAGCCCCCATGCCACAACTACTGAAACCTGTATGTTTAGAGCCCATGCTCTGCAACAAAGAGAAGCCACCACAATGAGAAGCCCATGCACCACAACGAAGAGTAGCCCCCACTCGCCACAACTAAAGAGAAAGCCCTCGCACACCAATGAAGACCCAACACAGCCAAAAACAAATCAATAAATAAATTTATAAAAATCAATTGTGTTTCTACACACCTGCAATGAACAATCTGAAATGTAAATTAAGAAAGCAATTCCATTTACAATAGCATCTAAAAGAATAAATAACTAGAAATAAATTTGACCAAAGAGGTGAAAGACTTGACTCTGAAACCTGTAAAATACTGCTGAAAGAAATTAAAGAAAACCTAAATTAACATAAATGCATCCCATACTCATGGGTAGGAAGACTTAATACTGTTAAGAAGTTGGTTCTACCTAAAGCAATCTACAGATTCAATGCAATCCCTATAAAACTTTCAACATCCTTTTTTCAGAAATGGAAAAAGCAATGTTCAAATTCATATCAAATTGCAAAGGGCCTCAAACAGACAAAACAATCTTGAAAAAGAACAAAGTTGGAGGATTCACACTTCCCAAATTTGACCTTACAGCAAAGCTACAGTAATTAAACATAGATCTATAAGCCAATGGAACAGAATTGAGAGCCCAGAAATAAATCTATAAATGTATGGCCAGTTAATTTTTGACAAATATACCAAGTCCATGGAATGCAGATAAAATCATCTCTTCTGTATGTCTTCTTTGGAGAGATGTCTATTTAGGTCTTCCACCCAATTTTTCATTGGGTTTTTTGTTTTTCTGATATTGAGCTGCATGAGCTGTTTGTATATTTTGGAGATTAATCTTTTGTCCATTGCTTCTTTTACAAATATTTTCTCCCATTCTGAGGGTTGTCTTTTCATCTTGTTTATGGTTTTGTTTGCTGTGCAAAAGCTTTTAAGTTTAATTAGGTCCCATTTGTTTATTTTTATTTTTATTTTTATTACTCTAGGAGGTGGGTCAAAAAAGATCTTGCTGTGATTTATGTCAAAGTGTGTTCGGTCTGTTTTCCTCGAAGAGTGTTATAGCGTCTGGCCTTACATTTAGGTCTTTAATCTATTTTGAGTTTATTTTTGTGTATGGTGTTAGGGAATATTCTGATTTCATTCTTTTACATGTAGCTATCCAGTTTTCCCATGAAAAGATGCTCAACATCGCTAATTATTAGAGAAATGCAAATCAAAACTACAATGAGGTATCACCTCACACCAGTCAGAATGGCCATCATCAAAACTATCTATAAATAAAAAATGCTGGAGAGGATGTGGAGAAAAGTGGACCCTCATACACTGTTGGTGGGGATGTAAATTGATACAACTATTATGAAGAACAGTATGGAGGTTCCTTAAAAAACTAAAAATAGAACTACCATACAACCCAGCAATCCCACTACTGGGCATATACCCTGAGAAAACCATAATTCAAAAAGAGATATGTACCACAATGTTCATTGCAGCACTATTTACAATAGACAGGAGATGGAAACACCCTAAATGTCCATCAACAGAGGAATGGAAAAAGAAGATGTGGTACATATATACAATGGAATATTACTCAGCCATAAAAAGGAATGAAATAGTGCCATTTGCAGAGACGTGGATAGACCTATACTGTCATACAGAATGAAGTAAGTCAGAAAGAGAGAAACAAATATCATATAATATCGCTTATATGTGGAATCTAGAATAATGGTACAGATAACTTATTTGCAAAGCAGAAATAAAGACACAGATGTAGAGAACAAACTTACAGATCCCAAGGCAGGGGAAGGGAGCTGGGATGAATTGGGAGATTGGGATTGACATATATACATTTTTGCTACTATGTATAAAATAGATAACTAATGAGAATGTACTGTATAGCACAGGGAACTCTACTCAGTGCTCTGTGGTAACCTAAATGGGAAGGAAATCTAAAAAAAGATGGGATATATGTATACATATAACTGATTCACTTTGCTGTACTGCAGAAACTAACACCACATTGTAAAGCAACTATACTCCAATCCAAACTTTTTTAAGTTAAAAAAAAAATCATTTTTTCAACAAATTATGCTGAGACAACTAGATTACCACATTCAAAGGAAAAATATTTTGACCTTTACATCACAGCATATATAAAAATTAACTTAAAATTGATAAACAACATAAGAGCTAAAACCATAAAACTCTTAGAAGAAAATATAGTGCTCAATTTTCATGACTGTAGGTTTGGGGTCTTAGTTACCACGCTAAAAGCATGAACAAAAAGAGAAAATATAGATTAAAATGAACTTTATCAAAATTAAAAACTTTTGTACATCAAAAGACATTATCAAGAAAGTGAAAAGACAACCTACAGAATGTGATAAAATATTTGCAAATCATATTTCTGATAATGATTTGATATACAAAATATATAAAGAACTCCTACAACTCAATAGAAAAAAAGACAAATGACCCAATTTTAAAATGAGCAAAATGCTTGGATAAGCATTTCTCCTAAGAAGATAAACGAATGGTCAATAAGCACATGGAAAGATGCTCGCCCTCACTTATCATCAGGGTAAAATGCAACCTCACATTTGTTAGAATGGCTATTATTAAAAATACAAGACATAACAAATGCTGGTAAGGATGTGGAGAAAAGGAAACCCTTATTGGTGAGAATGAAAACTGGTACAGCTACAGTGGAAAACAGTATGGATGTTCCTCAAAAAGCTAAACAGAATTACCATATGACCCAGCAACTCTACTCTTAGGTAGAATTGAAAAGAGGATTTCCAAAGAATTGAAAACAGAGACTCAAACAGATATTTGTATTCTAGTGTTCATTGCAGTATTATTCACAGTAGCCAAAAGCTGGAAAACAATCCAAATGTCCATCAACTGACGAATGGATAAATAATGTGGTATATCCACACAATGGACTATTATTTAGCAACAAAAAAAGAGTGACATTCTGACACCTGCTACAATATAGATGAACCTTGAAAATATTGTGATAAGTGAAATAAGTTGGACACAAAAGGACACATTGTATGATTCCACTCACATGAAATATCTAGAATAAGCAAATTCCTAGAAGGCAGAAAGTAGGTTAGAGGTTATCAGGGGCAGGAGGAGGGAAAAATAAAGAATTATTGCTTAATGGTTACAGTTTCTATTCAGGATGATGAATAAGTTTTGGAAATTGATAGTAGTGATGGTTGTACAACATTATAAATGTACTTAATTTTATAGAACTGTATAGTTAAAATGGTTAAAATTGCTAATTTTATGTTGTATATATTTTACCACAATAAAGAGAATAATTTTTTTTAAATTATAAGTAAACTCAAATTGAATAACTAATAAAAGCCAAGAATATGTTGCCTTAAAGAGACATACCTATAACTAAAACATCTCCAGAAAATTGAATAAACAATGGAAAATATATGCAGTGCAAATGTTAATAAGAGGAATAAATGTAGTGGTATAATACAATAAAAGTTAACAGAATTCAGTTTAGAAAATATTAAGAGAGCTAAGAAGATATTTCATGTTGATAAGAGAAAGAGTCCAGTTCACAAAGAAAATAATCACATTTATTTATGTACCTGACCACACAAATTAGAAATATGTAAGGCAAAATATTTTGGAAACATAAGAGTAATTGACATCTAAAATCATGGAAGTAGATTTAAACACACCTTTCTCAGAGATAAGTTAGTAAAAAAAAAAGGGGGGGGAGTAGATGATGCTTGAATAACATAATTTTAAAAGCTTGATCTAGTACCTATCTGTACATAGAAATTTGTTGCTATGAAATCAATACTTTCTCTTCAAACATACATGGAATATTGATAACACAAATCATGTGTTAGACCACAAAAGAAATCTCCCCAAATTCTAAAAAGTAAAAATCAAAGAGGTCATATTTTCTGAACATGAATGCAATCAAAGTAGACAATAGCAATAAAGGCTATCCAAAAGAAAATCCATATGCCTGGATATTAAAACATACTCTTAATTAATTATTGGGTTAAATAAATTATCAAAGTTAAAATTATAATTTCAACAGAAACTTTAGTGACTGTTTGCATACAAACTGAGGGATCTAACCAAAGCAATAATGAGAGAAAATATATCAAAGATCTCTATTGGAAAACAAGAAAAATGAAAAATAAATAACCAGCTCTCTTTTCTAAAAGCTAGAAAAATATACTCATTAACAGAATAGGAAAGGATTGATAAAGATTAAAACAGAAATTAATGAAAAATAAAGTCTTCAACTACAGTTGATTAATAAAGTAAAAAAGATAATTTGGAAAATTGTTGAAATACATAAAAATTAAAGGACTAATCAGGTAAAAATAGATATTGGAATGAGTGTTATTAGGAAGTTGTTTTTACATATACATGAAAAGGAAAATGTTAAAGTGATAGGAGGATAGTGTGTATAGCCTTTCAATATCTGGAAACCTAGAAGGAATAGAAATTTTTCCAGAAAAATTTAAATTATCAAAACTGACTCAATAAAATGTGGAAAATGTAATAGTCCAATAATTAACATTGTAATTGATAAGCCAAAAGTAAAATAAGAACAGATTGATTTTTTGAGGAGTTCTAATGAAACTTCGAGACAATTCTGTGATTTCTGCCAGAGCATAGGAAAGTCCAACTCATTTTATCCATCAAATATAATTTAATACTAAACTGGAAAAAAAAACAATGAACAATAGAAAACTATTAGCAAATTGAATAAAGCAGAGGAAAAGAAAAATAAACAATAACTACAAAACCACCTCATGGCCATAGGCTTTAATCTCAGGAATGTGATCATGCTTCTACATCAAAGTATTTCTCAGGCTGATACACCATACTATCAATACATGAAATTACATTAGATTTGAGATGGAGTAAGGGATAAAAATCAATTCAATAGATTCTGGAAAAACATTTGATAAAGTTCAACCTTCATTTCTACCATCTTTTTTTTAAAAAAAGACAGCTATCTAGGTTTAAATGAAAACTTCCTTAACTTGAAATTTTAATCTCTCAAAAACCTACAGTCAACTTTATACTTGATGTAAAAGTAAAAGAAATCACTATCAATCATATCATTCAATACTGAACCTTGGTTCTAGCCAATGCTATAGGAAAGGAAATAGTATTTTTGTCATTCTTGGTATACAATATGATCATCTAGCTAGAAAATATATGAGAATCACTTGATCTATTGTTAAAGTTAATGAGTTCAACACAGGTAGAATTGACATCACCTTATAAAAACCAACAAACTCTCATATGCACCCTAACCTCCGGTTTTAGGTGACAGTAAATGTGAAACATACAAAAAGTTGCCTGTATCCTATCCAATTATCCATTTGCTATTGACTTTCCCAAGTGATCATTTATGTGAATGTTTTATTTCCTTTGTTCAGTATATATTTGCTTCTAGATGACAGAATGGCACTTGTTTTTATCTCTGTGAACAGGAAAAAAGAAATCCAAGGAGCTGCACGTACGTCAGACAATCTCAGATGCAGAGAAGAAAGGGCCAGTCAGCAGGGTCCTTCTCACAAAATAAGGCAGAATGTAGCTCAAATGGTTCATCAGTACAGTGGTTGCATACAACAACCAAATGGAGAAATGATTCAATAGTGGTTCCTGAAATGTTAAATTAGTCCATTTTCCTAATGAAGAGAACGAACCAGGCAGGCATAATCCCTCTTCATCTGGGAGATGAGAATTCTAGTGGGTTCTACCAATTATAACAAAAGAATAACATGAAACATGCAAGTTTTAATAATGTTAATAGACCAGGTTAATCCAACAACTCACTCGAATGACAGGTTATATAACCATGTCCAAGAGAGATTTGACAGTAGATAATTAGGGAGAAAAACATGTTGCAGGAAAGAAAGGAAAAGGAAGAGAAGAAAAATCCATGTGTTAAGATTGCACTGAAAACATCTTTGTTGATGCAAGAAGAAATGTTTATCTTTAAAAAGGAGGCTGTGGCAGTTGACGAGTGACTCAGGTTAGATTCTCCTCAGGGAAACACCCAAGTGCAGTGCTCTAATGAAACTCAGCTTGTTGATAATTCAGATCCTATACCTTCAGCCACTTGGAAGTTACTCTTTTGCTTTTAGGCCTGAAAAGAGCACTGTAATTAGAGGGAGGATTGATTTTGTCCCAAAGGTTGTTAGGAATGATATTAAACAATAACATAAAAATAAATATAATTAAGTAGTACAGCTCTTGTTCAGGCCAACAAATCACTTACAAAATGTGTTGGAGCTTGTTAATGGTCTTGCTGGTACTACGTGCCAGGCCCTGAACTAGGAATTTTAGACATATTTTCTTTCATATTCATAGCAACCTACTTTCTGCACTATTTTTTATTACTTTTATATGATCTTTCAACGTCTAGAACAACTACAGTTATTTGCAGCTTCACATTAAAAACTTCATTCTAATCACAGATGTGAAGGTGTGTCCCCAACCCATTTAATAAAGAGAAGCATTGAAATCCATCAGCTGATCCTCAATGACAAACCCCATAGATAACAGTAAGGCAAGGCTATTATTTTTTCCTTATGCTGTCCTCAACTTCTAAGCCTATATCAAGCCTAGTTTTGTTGTTGCTGTTGTTGTTGTTGTTTTGCGGTACGCGGGCCTCTCACTGCTGTGGTCCCTCCTGTTGCGGAGCACAGGCTCCGGACGCGCAGGCTCAGCGGCCATGGCTCACGCGGCATGTGGGATCTTCCCGGACCGGGACACGAACCCGCATCCCCTACATTGGCAGGCAGACTCCCAAACACTGCGCCACCAGAGAAGTCCTACTTTTTTTTTTTTTAATCTCTCATTTTAACTGTACACATTGAAAACTGAGAGCTAACCATGTTTTCTATGCACGGCTTTCTGTCTAATCTCCAGAAAGTTATTAGAAACTGTATCAGTAGTACCTTGCAATCACTTATTCCATTACACACAAACTATTTCCATTCAAAAACCAGAAGTTGCATTTTGCCTCCTTCTAGCAAATTGCAAATGAGGCTGGTCAGTTGAAAAGCTCAGTATGAAAGGTACATGGGTAAATGTGCTGTCAGGAGAAAAAGAGAAAGATAGATCTAGGAAAAATCAAACATACTGTATAGAACAGGACTGCAACTTGATACAGATCTTTAAAAACTTCTAAGACAGACCATTTTCTACTTCTGTAGATATCTTTTGGCCAGGCTTTAAGTGTTATCAGTTTAAAATAAAAAAGAATTTACTTAACTCTAAGGGATACTTCCTTGGTTTAGGAGATTAAGTCAATTTCCTCCACTTCAAAATAGCTTTTAAATAACTGATTCTGTAATTCATTATTTATGCAGTTGATAATACAATTCATTATGTGACCACATAATTATCACTCAATGATCAGTGATGACTACAGAAGTGAAATCTCTGGCTTCAAAGGCATTTTATTATATTAGCAATAAGGATAATGAGTTTAATTCACTGACCCCATAAGACAGAAAACTTCAGAGAAAATATACTGTGAAATAGTAAACATTAGCATTCTGTCTACTGTGTGCTTTGCAGCCATCATCCTAGATAAGAATAAGAGAAAGCAGAGGATTTTAGAGCTGGGAAAAAAACAAAAAGATCACCCCAGAACTTTGCTTTCCAGATGAGGAGGCTGAGGTCCAGAGGGGGACCATGATGTCCTAAGTCCCTCAAAGAGGCAGTGTCAAGAGTTCACTCTCTGTGGGGATTGTAATTGATCACTACTCTCTACTTCTTATACCAAGAGTTATGACTCTCCGTGAAGAACACTTACACTAGCTGTTCATCATGCAAAATCTTCAGGAAATTATATTTTCCCTTACTGCGTTACATTTTTTATTCTAGTATGTTCTATACTTTTAAAAAATGCCAGTGCAGACCCACTACTTAAATTAAAATACACTAATGGTTTGCAACCCACAGTTTGTTCTAAGCCGCTGGCAAGACCCAGATCAGGTCTTACTTTCTCCAGGGGGATTTTCCTTTGGATGTAGAATGTTTGCCCTCTCCTTGTAACCAGGTGAAAACTTAGAGTTCACCCTCTCTGTGAAGCATTCCCCAGTTCCTCTGAGAATTCTATTTTCCCTCAATAACGATTGTCACCTGCATGCTGCATTATGATCTGGCAACACTCTGTCATTTGAGTAAACTTCTAAATCTTTACATAGAGGATAGAGGTGGTATCTCATGTCCCCCTCCACCTTCTGAAAACAGAAGACATGCTTCCCCAAAATGCTCCCTGACTCAAGGCTACACGCTGCTGAAGAGACTTGTCTCATGAAGGTTGATCAACCTTCTGCCCAGAGGGCACCATGTCAAAGCAATATCCTCCTTTAACTTGGTCACCATAGAGCACCCATGACTCAGCCCCTCAAAACTTGACCCATTTTCTACACCAACCCAAGCTCCTTCATTTCCTCTGCCCTCCAAACCCAATGACAGACCATGAGTTCCAGAGGGCAAATTCTTCTCCATCTTCACTCTCTCTCTAAACATTCCTTCCATCTTCTAACTGGAAGCTGTCTCTCCCTGATGACTGTTTCCCCTGCAATTCTTTTAAGTGGCAGCTGTGTTTCTCTCACACTTATGGGACGAGTGCCTTCTTGCCCCACATAGCTGCTTCTCCACCATGTTCTCGCCATCTCCCTAAGACTCCTGGTCCCTCTGAAGTACTTTCGATCGGACTAGAAGACACCATCCCTCCTTCTTTTGCAGTCACCCATTCTCCTGGTCACTTACCCCCATTCACTGAAGATTCTATCCCCTGGACCACTGTCTTTCTCTCCACCATTACCTCTACCATGATGCTTGGTGATTTTAAAACCCTTGAACAATCCATTCAATACTCTGGCCTCTTGGTTTCTTTACCTTCTCACTGTCAGTGAGTTTGTCTTCTACCCCTTGTTAACCACCCGTTCCTGGTGATTTTCCAACTACAGTGACAACTTATTAGTGAGTCATAAAATCTACATTTAGTTAGGTAAACAGAATAAAGTAGAACAGGAAATATCAGAAGGCATTTCCAGTAGGAAGAGTAAGAACTGTTTCATGAAACTTTGTTTCAATGATATACATGGGTACTAGGTAGAGATACAAAATATCTCTCTCACAACGTTGAGTCATAGTCAGAAACATGTGAAAAACACTGCTGTAAACATTACCAAATTACCAATAATTTCACCTCATCCAATGTTTTTATTTCAAGCACCACCTTCTGTACTCTTGTTAATTCTCTCTAGTATCCCAGCTCCCACAATTCTTTAACTACCTCAAGACTTCCAATCTGTTCATTCTGCCCCTTTTTCTATCCCTTGACCATCTCAGTACTCAATTCCCTTCTTGCCTGGCTGGGGGTCCATGCTTCCTGCAAGCTGAGATCCTCAAGGACAGAAGCCATATCCTAGTTAACTTCGTGTCCCTGGCACCAACACAAAATAGATGTTCAGAACATCTTTGTGAAATTAACAAGGCCATTAAATTAACAAGACAGAATCCTGCTGATCTGCCAGATAAAAGCCTCTACCATTTGTGTTTAATTTTGTTTATTACTGGACCCATATGTCAGTTAATCTCCTCCATCATTACACCTCTAATTTCTTCTTTGCAGAGTTTTATTTCCACAGTTTAATTCAATAAAGTCAGGATGGTAGAGAGACATATCCTCAACATGGCACTCTTTCATGAAGAAAATTTCAGTGAACAATTTCAGCCATAACATTTCCATCATACACCTCGATGGAGAGGAAGAAAAATCTCAGTGTCTGTCCAAAGATTAATACGTTTTTATATACAGTTCAAAGCTGTCAAGTAGAGTTCATTAGAATAATAAATCTGTGAAATCTTGGAAGGATTAACATCTCATTATCTCATTCTTGTTATGAGAATGAAGGTTTTATTATCTCAATGACTTAAATAATTCTTGTCATGTAATGCATTCTCTCCACCCCATCCCCCATAATTGAGGCTTTAATATTAATTTTTTTAACTTACACATTATCCTCTAAGGAGAGCATCAGAATGTCATTCCTGGCTATGAGAGACAGCTGGAAGCCTGCATTTTAAATGGTTCTTCATATTTGATTCATTTGTGGTTTTATATGCTCTTTCCTAAATACCTCAATTATCATATTTAGCATCTAATCTTTTAAAGCTCAAACCAAGATGAAGAATATGGCAGCGAAAAAGAGCACTAGATTAGGAGTCCAGAAGCTCCTGGACTGGGGGCTGGGCCTCTCTCTCCATCACACCCTCACTAGTGGAGCCTGGTCAGTTCCCCACTTGGAATATTCCTCTTCCTCATTCAAAGCTACGGGCCAGCAGCTCCTCTCTGTGAGGTTTCCCTGATCTCACCAGTCCTTCTATACTCTTCTATAAACCTGGAAATCATCTCTATCCATGTATTTATTGTTTTCTCCTGCAATCCTTTTTTCTTTTTTTGGCATTCATTTTAGTGGCCTGGCACATAACAGATTCTCACCAAATATTTGTGAATGAATAAAAGTAAATCTGTCTCTCCAGCTTGACTCTGGTACATAGCAGATATTCAATACATGTATGGATTTCATTGAAAATTTGGGGATAGAATTATTTCTATTCCCATGGAGAAATCTAGAGCTCAGAGCAGTTCCAAAACTCATTCCAGGCCACAGAGGTAATAAGTCCTGGAGCACTTGATTTGAACATGGACCTGCCTGGCTCCAAGCTTTCACACATTCCACCACATCATTCTCCTCCTGTGTGAGCCTTGGGTATCTCCTCCATATCATGAGAGATTGCATGGATGTTACAGACCCACTGGAAAGCCTCCAGGAGTATCAACTGTACACATGAGTCAAAACAGCCACTGAACTTGCTGCTGCTCCTCTTGGGCAGAACAACTGACTACTGGGTGCCAATCCTTCCCCAGGGCATCTCAGAATGTCTTGATAAAGGGGAGAGGACACTCTCTTAGGAAATTCTCACAGTGTAAATGAGGCCCTGTTGAAAGAAAGACGAAAGACATAGTAATGTTCACTCCCTGTGACACCATACCACCACCATTCCCTCCCAAAGGTGTCCAGAAGAGAGACCCATCCATGGAATTTCTAATGATTTCTCTGGATCGCAGACATGGGCTGCTCAATCACTGTGGCTGAAAACAGCATGGCCATTACACATTTATTAAAAAGATAACATCATTTCATTTTACCTTGTCAGGTAATTTTATATCTAACATAAAGAGGGTGTCTAAACAATAACAAACAGCTGGAGAGGAGAAAACTGGTCATTTCACTCCACTGTGTAACATCCTAACGATGAGTCAATCTCCAAAAGGGATTGCAGACTCAGCTTGAAAAACTGCTGGTTTGCCCAACTGAATGATTGCCTTTGTTTCATTTTGTTCACACTTGATGATAAGGACTTCATCAATTGGCCTACACCCGAACTGACTCTGTCCCTCCAGATCATTCAAGTTTGCCCAGCATGGACCCTGGATGGGCATCTTGTCTTCAAATATAGCAAAGCTTCTTTGGGGTTGCTTCTTTGAAGTCAATGTATTCATTCTCATTTGGGTTTCTCTAGTTAAGCTTTCATAATCCCCGCATGTATCTTCTCTGAGTTTGCATGTTTAGTTTTCATTAAGATATTTTGGAGAGCTCTTCTTCAAAACAGGATATACCTTCAACTGATACAGTTCTTCAACCATGGGCTGAAGACAACCTAGGACAACTAGATACAAGGCAGTGAGGGAGGACATCTTTCCTGGTATTGGCTTCCTTCTTTTCCACTTTCAACCACACATGATGAGTCCTTACCTATGCAGCTA
Source organism: Lipotes vexillifer (assembly GCF_000442215.2). Classification (NCBI taxonomy): domain Eukaryota; kingdom Metazoa; phylum Chordata; class Mammalia; order Artiodactyla; family Lipotidae; genus Lipotes; species Lipotes vexillifer. The sequence continues at coordinate 4,823,722 of NW_006783631.1, read as the reverse complement.
ATTGTCTCTTCCCAAATAAACTTTGTCTGCTGGAAAAGTTTAGAAAAATCAGATAAGACCCTTTAGGCAATCCAAGAACTTGACCTTAGCAATATTACTTTTTCTTTATTTTTATCAAAAATCTTTTATATGTATTCATTTTATCATATTTTATTTTATTCTCTCTTTTTTATTTGAAGTATAGTTAATTTACAATGTTGTATTAGTTTCAGGTGTACAGCAAAGTGATTCAGTTTATCTATCTATATATATATATACTTTTTAATCCAAATGTTTTAAAATAGTTCATGTGGAACTTCCAATTAAATAAGCTGGAATAAAGCATTTCTATTTCAACTTCCTCTCTGAAAGTAACAGAAAACAACAACAACAAAAACTGAAATCGGAAATTGGAAATTGAAGAAAGAAACCCTGTTGACACCTGTATAAAGAGGTTAAGTATAATTACAAAAACGTAGGTATCAAAAAGAAATGATCCTTCTTTTTATTTTTCTCTAATAATTAAAACTCCACCCAATGAAATGGTGGAAAATTCATCTCAGCTGATTTTGGTTTCACTCAGACTTCCCCCAAGGCCATGTCCAAGTTCCAGAGATTTGTGTAATACCAAGGAGATGTGTTTGTATCTTGTTGTTTATCAAAGAAGCAGGGAAAGCAGTGGGGAGCCAGCTATAATAGAATAGATTTACATGTCCACAGAGAGATTGCTGTGTCCATGCCCCAAAGATGCTCAGCCATCTGTACACACAGATTGCTACTACAAGTTGGCCCCAGGGCCCACTCCCTCCTGGTTCTCTCTGATACTCTCAGGTGAGAACTAAGGCTATGACTATCACATTGCTGTTTCTGGGTCACAATGCGGCCTAGGAGTTGTGGCCAGGCTGGTCCTGGCTGAGATGCACAGGGCGCCGTGCAGCACGCCCTCTCTGCAGGCGGCCACTTTCCTCCATTCTCTGTGGGAAATGTACATCTCCTCTGTTCTTGCTTCCTCCAGAGCTCTCTGGGTCTTCTGTCTGCCCAGGACAAGGAACAAGGTAAGGGGGCAGGCACAGAACCCCTTCCCTGAGTTGCACAAACTCTTGACTCTCATCCACTACCCTCAGCCTCATCAACTCCCAGCTCTTGAGGAAATGGTTTCTAGTCTGGAGAGAGGGTGTGACAGTGAGGGGCATGTTGCCTGCCTTTCTAAATCATTTTCTCTAATGCTTTAGGGTTTTGGGACACAGAAGCCAAAGTCTCCCAGATAGAGATATACAATTTCTATTAATATGCAAATAATTTGTAATAATGTTATAAATAACCTATAATGGTTTTCAAGGTTCATCCGTTTTGCAACATGTATCTGTACTTCATTTCCTTTTATGGCTGAATAATATTCCATCATATGGATATATCACATTTTGTTTGTCCCTTTAGCAGTTGATGGAAATTTGGGTTGTTTTCACCCTTTGGCTATTGTGAATAATGCTGCTATGAACATTTGTGTACAGGTTTTGTTTGAACACCTGTGTATATAACTAGAAGTAGAATCACTAGGTCATGTGCTAATTGAAAGGAGACACACAAAAGGCCACACTTCGTGTGATTCCATTTATGTGAAATGTCCAGAATAAGCAAATCACTAGAGACAAAAAGCAGATTAGTGGTTACCAGGGGTTAGAAGAAGAGGAGAATGAGGAGTGACTGCCTAATGGATGAGAGAGTTTATTTGGGGGAATCTTCTGGAACTAGATAGTGGTAAGGATTGCACAAAATTATGAATGTATTAATGCCACTAAATTGTACATTTTAAAATGGTTAAATGTGAATTTATGTTATGCATATATTACCACAATCTAAAAAATAGAAAATGGCTTATATAATATATAATATTATATGATATAAAATATAATACGTAAACTGTAAAATATATTTATAGAATATAAAACAATGTAAAATTACTTACATAATTTTATGATTTTTATACTGACATAATACACATATACAAGTATACATGCCCCCCAAATAGCTCCCTAAAACAGCTATAATCCTAACCTACAGTATATGAAAACTAAGAATAACAGGTCAGTGAAGTTACAAAGCAACAGTAAAAGTATCCATACTGGTGCAGCTTTTGGAAGAAAATTAGAGGATGGTTAGTTTTTGATTAGCTCTTTTTTCATACTACAGACTCAATGGGTACTGTTTAATACTGAAAATCAAGAAATGGAAGTTTGCACACACTATTTATTCTATGAAGATAATCCTGTATGGCATTATGGTCAGGTCATAGTACTAAGGGTACAGCAGAGGTTGGAAGGTGAGAGGTGGGGATGGGTTTCCCCTTGAAAGTAGAAAAGCAAAAGTCAGAGGTCAAAGAAGCAAAAGGCAGTGAAAGGAATTATATCTGCACTAATTATTTCATCTTTCACAGGGGGGCAACAATAGATGCTACCAGAGTCTCATAAATCAAGGAACTTAAGGTTAAGTATATTATTAAAAGTTATGAAAAAACAATAACAACAGAACACAAAAAATAAAACAATATATATTAACAAAAACTGAAAACAGAGCGTAAACTTTCCAGGTTCTCAGAAAGAAAACATGCACAAAGCAAAGCAAACACAAAATATGTACCAAAAGGCCGAAAACAAACTGAAAATCTAGGTTAAACAAAAATGAACACATCAAATACAACTGTCATAACAATAAATGTTAATGAGATGAACTTGTCTTTTAAAATATTTCTTAGATTGTGTAAAACATGAAATCATCCACATGCTGTAAACAAAAGACACAAACAAAAGACTCAGAAATTTTGAAAGAAAAGTGATGGGTAACAACATAAAAGCAGATGGAAATAAAAAGAAATCAGGACTCATCGATGAATATTAGTCCTCATTAAATGAAAAACATAAAACAGTAAGTGAAGCCAAGAAGTGAACTTACTAGTGACAGAAGCCATCATCCACAGGAAGTTCTGTCATAAATCTTCACACAGGACACATAAACATTTACGAGGCAACAAGGAAGGAGACAAATGGAAACATAGAACCATATGATGCTTTTACTCCTTGTTCTCTGGCCATCAAGAAAAGGTAGAAAACAGTAAAGTAGACTGTTATAAATCTGAATTACCTGGTTAACATGTTATGTCTAATAGCTGTATCAAACTCTACATCATGAAACTAGATGTCCAGGAAAAGTTATTTTTATTTGACCATATATTTTGCCACAAAGAAAACATCAATATACTCTACGATTAGCCTACATTCACTGAGCTCTCTGATAACACTATAAAAATTTAGAAACTAATCATGTACCCCAATGTTCATAGCAGAATTATTTACCACAGCCAAGATAAGAAAGCAACCCAAGTGTCCATCAACAGATTAATGGAGAAAGTATTTGTGGTATATATACATACAATGGAACGTTAGCCATAAAAAAAGAATGAAGCAGCCGTATAGCACAGGGAGATCAGCTCGGTGGTTTGTGACCACCTAGAGGGGTGGCATAGGGAGGGTGGGAGGGAGGGAGATGCAAGAGGGAAGAGATATGGGAACATACGTATATGTATAGCTGATTCACTTTGTTATAAAGCAGAAACTAACACACCATTGTAAGGCAATTATACTCCAATAAAGACGTTTAAAAAAAAAATGAAATTCTGCCATTTGCAACAATGTGGATGGACCTAGAGAGTATTATGCTCAGCAAAATAAGTCAGACAGAGAAAGAAAAATACAGTATGTTATCACCTATATGTGGAATCTAAAAAATAAAACAAACAAATGTATATAACAAAATAGAAACACACTCACAAATATAGAAAACAAACTAGTGGTTACTTGTGGGGAAAGAGAAGGGGGGAAGGCCAAGATAGAGATATGCAATTAAGAGATACAAACTACTCTGTATAAAAACAAACTTATGGTTACCAAAGGGGAATCGGGAAGGGAGGATAAATTAAGAGGTTGGGATGAATATATACACACTACTATAAACAAAATCAGTAATCAACGAGGACCCACTCTACAGCATAGGGAACTCTACTCAATATTCTGTAATGACCTATAGGGGAAAAGAACCTGAAAAAGATTGGAAACCAAGAAGCTGGGCTCCAGCACACCACCACTTCCCTGTCCTAACCAGGTGCCAGAGTGCTCAGAATTAAGAAATATTTTCAAATACCTGCAGGTGGAATCTGGTTAAGTTTTGCCTTATGAAGTTACCTGTTGTGGGAAAAGGCTCTATTTATTGGTAAGTATTATTTAAATGATCAAGTCAATTGCACATAAATGGTCTCACATTAACATCTTATGCAGTTTTGACTGCCCCTGCAATTTAGTTGGTACTATGCATTCACCAGACACTTTCTCAATTATAACACACGTATTGATTACCTATGTCCCATGCTTTCCTACATTATGTCTAACCACTGGGATTAGCATGGCCTCTGACAGATAGGGAAACTGCATCTCAGAAAGGCTAAATGATTTGCCTCCCCTCAGGAGGCAGGGAAGCTTGAAGTTGCCCTGGCCAACTTCAAAGCCTGTGCTCATTTGACTGCCATGCGACCCCCCCCCGCCCCCCTTTGAAAGCAAAATATCTCTGTTCCCTGACCAATTTATCATTCTTCATTACAGAAGTCTAATATCATGGGAGTGTAACATGTTCCTTTTAGGTTATAATATAGGCTTGTAGCCACTATCATCTAAAAAAATAATAAAAATAAATTTAAAATTTCCAGAAACGAACACAATATTGTAAATCAATTGTACTTCAGTAAAAAATAAAATAAAATTTAATTAATTAATTAAAACATTTTTAAGAATAACTATACGGACATTATCACTAAGCTACACATTTTTTATTACTTTTTTTTATTTTTTAAAGCAATCATTTTCTTTTATTTTTAAATTTTTATTTTATATTGGAGCATAGTTCATTAACAATGTTGTATTAGTTTCAGGTGTACAGCAAAGTGATTCAGTTATACATATACATGTATCTATTCTTTTTCAAATTCTTCTCCCATTTAAGTTACTACGAATATTGAGCAGAGGGTCAATGTTACTTTCCAGGCTGACTTTGCTGCTCTCCCATCTTTGGTGTCTGTGAGTCCTACCAAGGTAACTGGGACTGGTGGGTACTCAGGTCAAAGTAGTTTGGATCACTGGAAATTTCCCTGCATCAACTTTAACAGAAACCACCTTTTGATATTTTTTCCTAGGTTGAAATAACCCTGATCCATGTTCAGTCCCAATATCCTTCTGTCCCGATAGAGTTGACCAATTTTACAAAAATAACAGAATGTTCTGCTATTGCATGACAAAAGGAATTCCTGTTTCCGATGCTTAAAAACCCACCATATATTCACAACTGTTGCACCATTCTCCTGATTTAAATGCTCCATTGCTACTCTGCCAGGTTCCACTTGGACTCATTTTAATGGAAAACTGCAAGAGTTCCACGGGCCGAAAGGAAACTTGCAGCTCTTTATTTTAAGTTTTTACCCATAGCCTCAGCCAAGTTCTCTGAAAATTCTTGCTTATTACAACAGAATGTTTCCTTTGACACGGGCATGGTTTAATGTATTAGGCATAGGATAGTATGTTTCATGTTTACATGGAAACTACTCAATTTGAATCATATTCTACATTGCGTTATTCTGAGTATGCTGAAATGGATAAAAATTCAACTTTTCCCAATGATCACTATTCTTGCAGTTGGGAAGAAATACAAACAGAGGTTTGTTTGGTTTATCATGGTTTATAATGAGGTAAATCACTCCATGTGTTATACCCAAGGCTGTGGAATCATGAGAATATTATATGTGCTGATTGCTTCATATATGCATGAACAGTTGGCATTGAATCTTTCTTTGTAATTCCAGGGATGGGCCTTACCATATAACCTAAAGCAAGGTTATTTTTGTAGGCATTCTCCCCTATAGAAATTTACTTTCCCTCATTACTGCTTATGCTGAGAATGAGGCAGTTAGGTCTAACAACTTGAAAAACAATTATCTAAGGGTCTTTCAGGGACAACTGGATCTGAAGCTTGGGGAAAGGAAAAAGTGAAGACAAGAGAGAAGAGAGAAGGAGGAAGAATGAAACCAGGAGAGGGAGGGAGAGAGAAAAAGAGCGACAGTCCCTTCAATGTTATAAAACATTTTTCATTCCAGGTTCATCATCGAAAACACTTGAACATTTCTAATCTATTCATTTTCAATGCATTAATACTTGTGTTTTAGGAGTTAACTAAAAAAATAAGTTTGTTTAGAATTCCATTCAAAGTAAAACAAACTAGAGCCTAACAAGGAAATTCAGTTCGGATTTCAGAATTTTGCATACATTGACTTTCCGTCTGACTTGTTAAATCGAAGTACCTGGTGTAATCATGCCCGCTCATATACACATACTCATACAGGACCAGGACAAAGACTTATAAATTGTACACAAGCAACAAGAATTTGCTGATTGATGGTCATCTGTTCTGAAAAAGAAATTCCCAGAGGCCTTTGGTTACATTTCTGTTATTCTCCCAGAGATTTGAGAACCAGACTACTTATGCAACTCCCAGAAAACTGCACTGTTTCAGATACAGTTCAACATTATTGTGCAAAGGTTTTATGGCCTATATACCATTAGCAAGCCTGTGGAGATTCTGTCTACCATATAAAAATGTTGACGATACTACAAAATAAATGATGTACCATTATTACTCTCTTTGGTGTTTATTGTAATGGAATAAACCATTAAGTCCTCATGCACAAATCCACAGCATTTCCATCATGATTTGCCAGGAAATAATGCACATTTTTACAGTTTTTTCACCTTGCAGAGATGAACCAGAGGAGAAGCATTGTTTTTCCGGTCTATCCAGAGAGCACACTCACTATCATATCTCACCCTTCACAAGAAGTCTCCCATCTTCTGTGTGTTTCCCATGATACTTACATTTTATTGGCTTGATCCCCCTTCTCATTCACCTGAACTAAAAAAAAAAAAAATTCTTCAAAACTATGATCCTTCTAGGTATTGAGCAATCTTTCGCTCCAACCATCAGCCTGCATGAAGCTCCTCCTATAAAAACTGCTGGCTATAGTGGTGTAGTGTTTACAAAAAGAAAGAGTTGCTTGACTCAGGAAGCCTCCTTGAACACAGCAGAAGGGGAAGGGCTTGTGTTGATTGAGAACCTTTCACATACTGCAGTGCCAGGAACATAATGGGAACTCAGTCTGCTCTGCATTATTGCATTTATTCCTTACAAAGACTACAATATCATGTCATCATACTGATCGATGATGTCATCACATTGATGATGTCATCTTCATTATCCTTCACTAGAGAAAGAAATGAGGATTAGAGCCAATAAATAAATTGTCCTGATAAATCACCTAGTGAGTGCCAGAGCTGGGATTTTGACCTAGTTGTGTCTGACACACAAGCCCATACACTACACCATATCTCCCTAGTGGGTTAGAGAAAAGAATTCATAATGCACACATAAAATACATCATACTTAAATAATTAAAGAACCAAGGCAGAGTAAAATTAATTGACAATATATTTGTGAGGAGTAAGAAATAATTGTGATGAGTTAGCCTGGGATGACCAGTTGTATATAAAAATCGAGAGAGAATTTTATTACATTTAAGTATTTCTGGCCATATTTTAAGTCAGCATTATTCTGCCTTGTAAATACCCCTTCAGGCATGCTCAACTTTTTCAGAATATGATTCAAAACTTGCAAGAATATATGGCTGAAATAAGCAAAATAAATGAAAATACGAACTTAACATCCTGTCTTATTTTACAAGATACAGAATTTTAGGGTTAGAAATCTAGGAGACTTTCTGTCCCCAAAGCTTCATTTTAAACTGAAAAAATTGCAGCCCAGAGAGTAAAACATTTTTGACCGTCATTAGCTAAAGATAAAATAGAAGAATCAAGGTCTCTGATTCTTAGACCAGTTTTTCCACTACATTACAATAAGAATTTCCTACTTCTTTAACTGACTTACTAATCCAATTATCAAACAGCCTAAGAAACCAAAAGGACAATAAATCCAGTGCCACTGAAGGTGAATTAACGTGTGATTTAATCACGTATCTTCTGCAAGAAATAGAGCAGGCTGCTCTGATGCAACCACACATACCCCTTATAGTTTCTTACCTGCTTCTCCTCAGTCAGGCACACTGGTACTTGGTTTTTTGGTTCACACTTCCCCCAGGGATGGCATAATGACACAGGACAGACACAACCAATTCATTTCAAAAAAAGTTTTTTATTAAGTGTCCAATATGTGTCAGGCTTAACCCTGTGTTCTAAGAAATCAGCATTACCTAATGAGGAGAGAGATGTGAAAACAGGTTATTAGATGATTTCAATACTTTTATTCCATTACTTCAATTAAATATTTACTGAGCCAAGCACTATGCTAAACCATGAACAAAAACAGACATAGTTCTTCCAGTCTCCTGATCAAATCATCATAAAATAAGTATAAAATTGCAACTGAGACAAATGGTAGAAAAGAGAGGTAGGTGCACAGTGTCACAAAAGTAAGCCATGAAGGGAATGGACCAAAATAAGGGAAGCCAAGGAAGATGTTCCCCATTTAGAGAAAAGTGTGTGTGCGTGTGTGTGTGCGTGCATGTGCACACATGCATGCATGCACCCACTGTAGTGTACTATAACGTAAACTAAAATTTTTTAATTGATTAGATACTGTCACAAGAAAAAAAAAGAGTGAAGAATGATTAGAGGAAGAACTCAAGGGGAGAAAAAAATTAGAGAAAGTTCAGGGTGAGTTTGTGCACATCACACTTGCCTGGAGCCATGACTTGGTTGGTTCAATCAGACGGACCATCTCCATGAATAAATTTCAATATAAAGTCATAACATTCACCAACATTTTACCTTTCCTAATTTACTAAAACTTAAGTCTTTATAATTCTTCGCTATAGGAATAAATCTGTATCCTGTAAGACCACAATACTAGGACTTCAACAGTTTGAAAATATCTCTTGCATAATTTCCTTGGAATAAAATACTTTTTGGCCCTCAAAAATATACAGGGTCTTTCTCTTGAATAAAAGGGATTTAATAATAAGTAGCAACATTTCTGAACCAAAGGGTCCTAAAAAAAGAGAACATAGCCTTAGTGACAAAAGGAAGGTTGAAAGGACAAGCATTAAACCAATTTCCACTAGTCACAGTTCTGGCCCCAGGGCCAACTGTCCAGCTCAATAATATCCTGCAAATAGTAGGAGCTGAGGATGTTGCTGTGGGGATGGAGGAGGGGAGAACAAGCTTCCATAGGCTCATTCATTCAACAAACACTTAATATTTGTCTACCATGTGTGAGAAAATGACAAGAGAAAGGTTATTATTTGAAAGTTTAAAAAAATGCAACTCTGAAAACTCTATTTCACTCTTGTACTAAATCAGACTAACCTTGTCTTCTCCCTCCTACCCAGAAGTTCTTCCTCTCCCTAACCCATATGCATATTATTCTTAATTAGCGAGATTGCCCTTTATTCTTTATTGCTAAGAAGTGTGGCAGTCACCACCACTTGAGTTTGACAGAGACTCAGAGGCAGGCAGGGGAGTAGGAAAGGTTAACAGTGACAAAAAGGGAAGACTTCAGCTATGCCCTGATTGGAGGTTGTTGCCACAGGGAAGTAGAGGTAGGATAACTAGAAGTGAGGCATCTTATGTAAGTGGTTTGGGAAGCATACTTGGCTTTCTGTAGTTGGTCCTGAACTGGAAATAGGTAAGGGATGGGAACAAAAATTGGGGAAGCTGTCAGTCATTGACCAAGCCCTAACCACTCAGGGACAATTGCTACAGAAGTTGTAGTTGGACTTCCTGGAGTGGTTGCTGCTGATGTGGGTCACAGTTTACTGTCACATATGGTCTGGGCTTTGTCCACTTGTATATTCAGTCTACCAGTTCCCCCTTTTGGTCAGTCTCTCATTTGTGAGAGGTTGACCCGTTCACAGAAGGCTAGAGATCCAGATTGTCTCCATTCATGGATTGTACAATTTTCTCCATAGTCCACTGTATTATGAGATCTTCTTGAACTTTTTGTTTTTGTGTCATCATCATGACCTTCTGACAAGAGAACAGCTGCATAGATGCATTTAAGACTCTGGATAGAATGCAACAGACCAACATCAGGACAAAAACAAGAGCAATTAATAGTCCCTGTAAAATGCTTCAGAACTGGGAATCCCAATTGTCCAATCCAGACCAAGAACAAATCCCCTCTAGGCCATGAGCATCAACCATGAGCCATGTAGCTTTTTCCTTAAGGCATTGTATAACCTGCTTCATCCTGTCTGTTTCGTTGGCCCAAGTACAGAGCAAGGTATTAGCAATGGCAGAGGCTCCACCACAACTAGCCAACAAAAGCATCTAGAACAACGTAACTGTCCACTACTATTCATGCTAGTGAGTTGAGACCAATCTGTATTCCATCTAGGGCAGAGGTGGTACAATTAATGACCTCTGCAGAGTGCCAGTTGGGAACACCGCTCTGATGATTCACATAAACTCAATTCACATAAAGTTTATTCACATAAACTTCCTCACATTCTGAGGAAGTCAGTAATTCCTCCAGGCAGAGTGTGTGGAGAGTTGCTTTGTTTTGGAGCCCACGTCTGAGTCAGAATTTTGAGCCCTGATGATTTATAGAAATAGGGCCTTTTTGTACAGACAAGTATAATAATACTAGTTCTAAAGTGCACGAGGTACGAATCAGAAGCAAACAGGACCAGACATCCTAGCCATAAAAGAAATAATATCCAGTAGGGGTACAGGGAGATCAGGAAAAAAGGAGTTTTCATGACATGAGATTGGAGCCAAACCCTTATATTAGCTGGGTTACGTTTGGACCTATATTAGTCTCTTTCAGGTGGGATTTGGCATATCCACCTACTAAGTTTGTTGAATTCAAATTTAGAGGTTCCTAGGGTCTGATCAATAGATTGTAATAAATAGTTCTTTTTCTGGGAGAGAGGAACACTAACAAAATCATAAGTTGACTTGTTTAGGATCAATTGTCCATGTGATGCAAGTGAAAATGCCATTGGCTATGATTGCCTCATTTGATTGCCTCATTTGAAACAAGAATTGCCCAGAATTTTTATCATGGAGGACTGATCATGGATGGCATATCCAGTAGTCAGCAAGATTGAGGGTAGTGGCTACTAGTTGGGGTAATCTAAGAATGGTGTTTAAATGAGTAGGTTCAAACTCAGCCATCATAATAAAGAGGAAAGAAAAGAGAAAAGAGGCCAATATGGGTCAGTGGCAACCAGGGGTCTAGAGAAAATAAGATGATTATAAGTGAACAGATGAAAAACAAAACAGGAATTAGACATAGGTCTTGGCTCAAATTTTGGGGTGATGCTTTCCACTATCTGAAGTCATGTACTAGTTCCAAAGATCTTGGGTCAGCTGTCTACTCCACAAGATCATCTCCTTCTAGAAGGTCTCTAAGAACCTGCAGGTGGAGTAGACTTCCAATTGTGTGGAATTCTGAATTGCTTCTTTAGTTGTGAAAAGTGAACCCAAAGCTTGACTCTCTGGGGTTGTACTGCTGTATTCATTGTTAACAGAACGTGATATGGTTCTTTCCAGCATGATTTCAGAACAGTTTTTCTCTGATATCTCTTCCAATATATGCAATCTCACAGTCGAATATCATGAAGAGGCTGTTCAGGAAGATATTGGGGGAAGATGCACTAACCTATTGGTGATAGACCAGGTATAGTACATGATGAGTTCCTTAGAATATTTTGCTACGTCTGTGTGTAGCATGGAAGAGTCTAGTACTGGAAGTAAAATCTTAAGTGCATGGGACTTCCAGTTACCCATTAATAAGGAGATGACTAATGTGTTCTAGAGGGAGTGGACTTTATGGCCAGAAGATCTATTTCAGAAGAGCTTTGGCCAAAAGAATTCAAGAGTTCCTGAAAGTTTTGCTCATTTTAATTTAAGGAAACCAGTGGTTCTTTCAATCATTCCTGATGATCATGCATGGTAAGAGCAATATAGTTATTGAGTAACAGGTAATGCCTTACGGAGTTTTACTATAATTGTTCCCAGAAACTATGTGCTTCAGTAATTTAATATAAAAATTGCTATGCCCAGGTTAAAACACAAAATCAAGCAGGTGTTTCACTACTGTAAAATCTGTAGTTTTTGACAAGGAAATGCTTCAACCCATCCTGAGAATAGATATACAATAACTAAAATATATTCAAATCCCATGGAGGCTGGAAATTGTACCAAATCCATCTTAAGGTGTTCAAAGGATCCTGAGGTTTTGTTTCTGGCTATGTTCCTTTACAGTTTTTCCAGGATTATGTTCCTGACAGGTGACACGTGACCTCAAAGTAACTTTAGCTGTCTCTTGAAAGTTTCCACACAGATGTTGATTTAAAATAGTAACCCATTTGTCTGTACCATAATAAATGGTTTCATGGAGAAATTTAGCTAGTATCTATTTGAAATAATCTGGTACCACCAGGTAGCCATCTTGGTATTGCCAGAGTTTATATGAGTGAAGGGTGCAACCCACTTTTTTATGTTCTTCCTTTCCAAAATCATTGGCTAATCATTGACATTTTATAATGACCTGGTTAAATACTTGGAGGGTTTAGTTAAGATTGTTACCTGGGTTAAAACTGTCTTAGAATGTATCTAAAAGTTCCTTAACTTGTCCACTTTTGATAGGAGCTTCAGAAAAGGCAAAAAAGCCTTTTCCTCCAAAGCATCCCCGAGTCATATACTACTCCAAAATCATACCTGATATCTGTATACAATTGGCCTTCCTTATTCATGGGTTTCACATCCATGGATTCAACCAACTGTGGATCAAAAATATCCAGGAAACAATTCCAGAACATTCCAAAAAGCAAAATTTGGATTTGCTGCATGCTGGCAACTATTTACATAGAGTTTATATTGTACTTACAACTATTTGCATAACATTTATATTACATTACATTAGGTATTATATGTCATCTAGAGATGATTTAAAGCATACGGGAGGATGTATGTGGGTTATGCATAAAAACTACCCCATTTTAATATGAGACTTGATTATATAGGGGGGTGGGGTCCTGAAACCAATTCCCTGCAGATACTGAAGGACAACTGTATACGCTTGTTCTCTGTTCTTTGGCTAGTTGACAAGTAAGTGCAATGAGTTTTTCACTTACTTGTCAAAAGCTGGGTTGATTTTACCTCAGGTAGAGAACCGTGTTCTAAAGAACAGCTTTCATTGTAAATAGCATATTCTCCTGATAAGCTCCAGTTTCACCTTTGAGGAATTATCCACACATAAATAATGTCAGGTTGGCATTCTCAGTAGAAGTCTCTAGTAAATCTGAGTGAGGTACAGAAAGTTCCCCAAGGTAAGACAGCCATGAAATTTCCCTTCTTCTTGTAGGGGCAGGAGGTTGGCAGGATTCAGGGTGTTGTGGCAGTGAATAGTCATGTGGCTCACAAGGGAAATTTAGATCATTTAAGTATTAAGGACCTAGGAAAAATAGAAGGGTCTTCTGTGAACCTCTGGGGCATGACAGTCCAGGTATATTGTTGCCCTCCCCAAGTGAAAGCAAAGAGGTATTAACTATACTGGTCTAGAGGGACACTGAAAAAGAAAGACAGGTACACTACAATGGAGCAAGAGGTAGCCTCACCGTCTTCTAAGCTGCCTTTGAGTCATTCTTCCTTTTTCTTGAAGGACAACAGTTGTTTGCAGCTGAATAGCACTATCAGCTCAGTTCTTGCCTGTAGAATCCGAGAAGTCCAGCAACCTTCTTTCATTTCATCCCTACTCTGTCCCCTTCAGTCCAAGCTGGCAGCATTTCTGCTGAGACAGTTGATTGGACCCACAAGCCACAGACCTGATCTCTTTAGCAAAGGTTGTCCAGCTACACCCTTGGCGCTGCTTCCAGAGCACTGCTTGCTTAGTCGTCCCTCTTCAATTCATCTCTGTCCACTCCCATTTTACCATGGGCAGCAAGAAGCAACCGGATCACACCTTCGACACTTAACATGGAATCTCCTCGGCTAAATACCCGAGTCTATGGCTCACAAGTTCTACTTTCCAAAAAACAAAACACAATCCAGCCAAGTCCTCTGCAACCTTTTCACAAGGACTGCCTTTCCTCCAGTCTCCAATAGTGTTCCCCATTTCTATCCGAGACCTCACTAGAATTCCTTTAACAATCTTATTTCTACCAATAATCTCCTAAAGGCAATCTAGGCTTTTTCTATCAAGCACCTCAAGACTCTATTACCAAATTCCAAAGCCACTTTCTCATTTGTAGGTATTCCCTACAGAAACACCCCACTTCCTGGTACTACAATCTGTATTAATTTGCTAGAGTTGCCTAACAAACTACCACAGAGTGGGTGGCTTAGATAATAGAAATGTATTGTCTCACAGTTCTGGAGGCTAGAAGTTGGAGATCAAAGTTTCGGCAGGGTTGGTTCATTCTGAAAGCTCGGAGGGAGACTCTGTTCTGTGCTTCTCTCCCAGCTTTAGGTGGTTTTGTAGCAATATTTGACATTCTTTTTGGGCTGTAGAAGCAGCACCCGGATCTCTGCCTTTATCTTCTGGTGTTTTCCCGGTGTGTGTCTGTGTCCAAATTTCCCCTTTTTATGAGAACACCAGTCGTATCAGATTAGGAACCCACTCTACCCCAGGATGGCTTCATCTTAACTAATTGCATTTTCAATGACCCTGTTTCCAAGTAAGATCACATTCTGCGATACCAGGGGTTAGGACTTCTACATATGAATCTGGGGGACACAATTCAATCTATAACAAACTATTTTTTAACATATGTTTTGTACTTTTAAAATATCCCCTTCTTTCCTTAAAAATGAATAATTTCTTAAGTCTTTAATAGAATCTAAGTGCATGAAAGAAAACTTCTAAATAAGTATCACATGTTTTCTCTTTAAAGCTTAGCATTCAATTAATATGCAAAGAAACCAGAGAACTGATAATCTCTGATATTTGAACCAAAATTTATTTCTGTGATTCCAAGGGACAGCTACAAAGAAATACAGCTAGTTAGAAAGGTTATGTTTATAGTTTTTATAGTTATAACTACAAAATGGTTATATTTGCATCCAACGAGACTCAGAATAAAAGTGGCTAGGTTTCTGGAAAATTCAGACATGCAATATGTTTTAGAGAAAATAAATGAGAAGACAGAAGGGCAAGGTGGAAGGGAGAGATTCGTTGATTTGCCGAGATTACTCAGGAGAACAAAGGCAAATGTAGGTCTTCTAATTTCAAATCCACTATGTCTTTGCTGATTTGAAATGGAATTCACCCAAAGTACATCATCAGTACACAGTGAGAGAAGGTCTGTGATCTTGCTCTTCTCACCTGCTTACACAGGTGGTCTTTGAAAAATAAAGCCTTCTTTGAAAAGACAGCATTATATTATATAGAGATATGAACAGGGGTTCTCTATCATATGAATGAAACCTACAACTGAGTAGACTTTTCCTCACTCACAAAGACCACCAATCCTAACTTTAATTGAAAATAAGCTTCCTAAAAATGTGAATTAAAATAATCTCTGGACCTTTCAAAGAAAATGCATAGTTTTAATAAGATATTTGCAGAGCACTTTATAGTTTATTTTATATATGCATCTATAGTTATATTTACATTTCAAAACACTTTATTTCCCTGTGAAATTCAGCAGGGTTTCTCCTAATTTGATGAGAGAAAAATTGAGACAGAGAAGTAAATTTCAACTTGCTAAACTTCATAATGGTCTAACTGGGCCTAGTAAGTGATATAGCTAGCTATAGGGGTATTGGTTAGTAGTAAATTTGTTGAAGACCAGTTAGTTCAGAAACTCAGCTGGGTGAGTTTCAGAACAATGCAGTGATTGTGATTCCACCTAACTCTTTATGTGATTTTCGAAGTTCTTGGTTTGCATCTACTTATGAAGAAATAAAATTTCTTGTTGTCAAACAAATCATATGCCACAAAGCAATCTTCATGTAAATTTTCAAAAACCAACACCTGCTTTCTTAGGGAACACTACTGTTACTTCTGTAATTAATGCAAGGGGGCCAGCTCACCTCCACACAAAATTGCTTTATTTTACTCTACCTGGAAAGCCACTTAAATCAGGGAGTAGAGAATTTCCAAGGGATTCTCCATAAACTGTGAAGAATGAAAATAATTAAGAGTATGCATTACACAACCCAAGCAGACATTAGGCCAGCCTGGGGAACTAGGTAATTTCTAATGGAGATGTTTGCAAAAAATAAGAATAAAAATGAGAAAAGAATAATAGGCAACATATATTAAGGGTTTACTCTGTGCCAGGCGCTGATCCAAATGCTTTTCACATAATACACATTTGATCTTCACAACAGTCCTATGACATGGAACTATTATTATCAGGCTTCTGTGATGAGAACAGTGGGGTGAGGATAACTTACCCGAAGTCAGAGAACCACTGCAGAGCCAAGTTTACCATCAGACCGGGGCAGTCTTACCTGAAACCACAGGCTAAAAGCAGCTTTTTGAGTGAATGTGTTTGTAGATGTCAGAGGGGAAATAAAAGTTTTGATTGTTAAGATGCAGATAGAAAGATAGATTATGGGCATTAAGAATTACATTTATGAAGGCTCCAGAGAAACATTGAAATGTGTTCTAGTGTGAGTGAGTAAAAAAGAAGACAAAAAGGTATGGACATCTTACGTTTAAAAATGCATTTATAGGGCTTCCCTGGTGGCGCAGTGCTTGAGAGTCCGCCTGCCGATGCAGGGCACACAGGTTCGTGCCCCGGTCCGGGAAGATCCC
>NW_006783631.1:4779955-4806306 GCF_000442215.2 Lipotes vexillifer | reverse complement strand
CATAACGAAAAAAAAAAAAAAAAAAAAAAATGCATTTATAGATAAATGGAGATAAAGGCAACAAAATACCATTAAACAAGAGTAGATTATGATTTTAAATTGTGTGGGGCATTACATTCTTTTACCATAAAGCTATGGAGAGAATGTTTTGTTGGCCAGGAAAAGAACAGAAAGCTATTACAGGTGCTTTATTCTAGGGCTCATGAAAAGAGTTGAGAATGCAAATTTGATGATGATGATGATTGTTTCTACAACGATATAGGTTAAATTTTAATTAAAAGACTTTTCAGCAGAAATTCCCATGAAGAGCCATGTCCAGGTTTCTGGAAAGAATCTCTGGAATGAACATTTTCTAGGAAGCAGAATCACTTCTAGAAAAATAAATTAGTATGAAATATATATATTCAGTGTTAATGTCAGGGTTGCATTAAGTGGTGACTAAAAATAGCTGGAAAGTTGAACAGAGCCATTACAACTAAGTACGTATTAGCTATTTAAGGCACATTATAAATCTTGTTTACAATATGAATACAGTGATACTTAATAATAAAAATGCAATTCTTTGAATAAAAAAGAATTTTGAGGAGTAAGAAAAAAAGCCAATGTGCTTTTCATGAAATCACATGAATGTGAAAATAAGGGGTTTAATTTTCATTTCCCTTACTTATCCATGTTTAGGTAACATCTGTTAAGCCAAATACTGTTAAATAAGCATTGCAAACCCCCTTGCTTATAAACTCAAACCTACTCCATGCTGGAAATATTGCCTGCAATTGAGTATGAAATAATATTGGTGATCGTGGCCAAGTCCAACTTAAAAATACGTGTCTAAAGAAAGAGAGAAAACTGTATTCATCAGGACAGAGCTTACTGGCCTATAGCAGCTTTTCTCTACCAAACACAAACAGAAAACCAAACAAAAAACACAGAAGTGGCAGAATATCAGCTTGGCTTGAGTAAAAACTTTGGAGGAAAGCTCTGAACAGGCAAAGATTTGCATCCAGCTCATCAAAGAGGCCCATATGGAGACCCTGAGGACCCATGTTTTGAATTCACAGCAATTGTTCAGAGAGCTCTGAGCTCACAGGATCCATGACATTGAAGATTAGAGTCTCATTTACCTAGATATTCAGGAGGCGGTGCAGAACCAAGTGACAGCTGAGTAACACTGGGGCACAGGCCTAGGATCTTAAAGCTGAGAAACAGGACACCAGTGCAATGCAGTGTGAATGAAATTACTACCCTAGAGCTAAGCCAAAGGGCACCCTCATCCTAATTGCCAAAAGGGGAGAAAAATGACTGTTCCTGCAGAGACCAGGCTGATGCTTGGGTCAGAGGAGAGTGGCGATGCTTGGGTCAGAGGACAGTGGTCACATAGCCCCAAGACCAGCATAAAAATGTGAGGGAGTGATGTTCCTATCCAGGCAGGTAGAGAGAGCAATACACACAGAGCATTTGCTGGTACCCTGGCCAGGGCAACATAGGACAAGAAATGAACTTATCAACTAGCCAACCAGAGGAAACCCTACAGATTGGGGGTCAATACAGCTTCCAGTGACACTCAGTCCTAAAAGAGGAGAAGAGATCCATGATCACCCAGCTCAAGATAACTGAGAAGGGTCTTCATCCTGCTTTGTTTGCTGAGACAGACTGCTCCAGAGCCCGGCCTCCTGTTAAGGGGTAACTTTCAAGCTAGCGTGGAATCGCTGGTCACAGGTGTATGGGTGCTAGCCCAGATAAGGCATCTGGGGGCAAACAGTGCCAGATTGAAGGGGAAGATTTTGAGCCACACTTAGGACATGCCAATGAAATGCTCCAAGGGAGACAGGTCTCAGAGGTGGAGAAGCAATGGTGATGAATAGAAAAATTGCATGGTCCAGACTTAGAAATTGCACAAAGTCAAAAGTCATGAATCTCTCTGTCTCCAGGGTCAAAGAGCACACAGACAGGCCTGCAGGACTGTGGATGGTGCTGGCATCCACACGGCAGGTTTCTGAACATGCACCAACAGGAAGGAGAAAAGACCTCAGGGTAAAATCTCCCCAGGCTTTGGCAGTAAGCTGGATACCAACCTCTCATGATTTTAATCTGGAAAATCAGATCCAGCTGGAGCAAAGTGGAAAGAAAATGATTGACAGTGAGATGCAGCTCAAGAAACCGAGCCTTCACAAAAAGGCTGAGATTTTCTGCCCCCCATTTTTGTGAATTTAGGAACATAAAAGTCTGTTACCTCCAGGAAAACTGCTACCCTCGGGGAACAAACTTCACAGAGATCTTGGAGCATAAACTCAGATTCCCAGACCCAAAGCTTATGCAGGAGGCTGAACCTCCAACCAGGCAGAGTCCTCAGGTGAGGTCATTATTGGGTTCCTCAGAAGGGATCTTCAGAACAACTTAGAGGCTCATTCCCTTCCAGGGTCATGCATGGTCTCCTAGACACCCCATCAGAGCCCAGGTACTTATGGGACAGATTGAAGAAAATACAAAATGGTACCTAAGACTTTGTGAAGTGGAATTGCATTCCATTTGTTTTACCTTCAACTCTTGATGGACATCTTGGGACAAATTGCACCAGAAAGAAGAATCCTATGTGGGACCTCCAGAAACTGAGGTCAGAGAATGAAGATCTGGTTAGTATGGGTGCCCCCTCACAAACCCTAACTCCCAAAGGATAGGGTCCAACATGGCAGTAGACCTTGGCTCTGAGGGTAAAAGAAGCTGGAGAAGATCTAGCCTGGGAATTCTGGCTACCCACACCCTGACCCTTCATATCCTTATGCAGCTCTGTCTGCATACACGACATCCAAACACACACCAGGCTACCTGACACCTTCCCCGACCACGGGTGCCCCATAGTGGCTGAGAAGCCTCAAGTAGAAGGGACAAGATAGTCCCACATCCCAGCTGTGCCATGGAACAGATCCCCAGGCACAGTCCCAGAGAAGAGCATAGCCCATCACCTAAGGCAGAAGCTGTATTGGGTGAGGATGGCCAAAGGCCAAAATTACACAATTTATTGTCTTTTGCTCATCCATCCTCCAGAGAGGTCATCTGCATTGGTGCCACCACACGAGATTGAAATACTTTTCTATCAGATGTAATAAGATGGAAAAATATATTTTTATTAGAATTTCAGGAAATTTCATGAAAGGAAAAATGACCTGCTTTGATTGGTCCCTGAAAAACAATTCAAAAGAAATGGGAAAATGGACAGTGTGGCAGGGGAAACGTGAAAGAATAAATTCTACTTCCCTAGTGGCTGCTTGGGATAGGGAATTCACCTACTGAGACCCTACTTAAGGATGTCAGTGGACCAAGGGCAGGCATACAGGGACGATGCAGGAGGCCAGCCATCCTGGTGAGTCTCCATCCTGACACCCAACATCCCACACACAATGCTGGGCTGGAGTCGATTTTCTCTTTTTATGAAAATTACCTAAACAGCAGACTTCTGTGCCCAGGTTCCCACGGGGGTGTTATGAAGGTGACGGGAAGAGCAACAGGAGTAGAGATGAGGGCCTCTATGGAAAAACACTGGCAAAAAGATCACAGAACGTGGGCAGGCTCAGCCCTTTCACAAGTGCATGAATTTGAGGGGTTGAACCAGGTTTTGCCAAATCTCCAAGGACCAAGGAAATTTCTGAGTTTATGAGACTCGATTTAAAAAATGAAAATAGTTTTACCAGTCACCAACCTGCTGCCTAGTTCAGAATAAGAATTCAATTGATGTTTATTAAAGAAGCAGTGGCTTTGGTTTTAGGCATTGAGTGTCTACCCTGTGCATGAGATTCTGCCAGGGTCTCCATCCCTGTTTCTAAGCATCTAAGAGGCACCGCCTGCACTCGGCAACACCTGCTCATACAGCGGTTAACACAGGTGCAGTAGATGCCCCGTGAGGACAGCGGAGACAATTCTGGGCTGGAAGAAAGGATGCTGCAACCCTAGGTGCCACCAGGTTGCGGGCTCATGACTGAGGATGTATAGAATGTTGATGGGTAGTTGAGGAAAAGGAAGACGTTTTTATTCATTCCACAAACTTGCATTTAACATTTCATTACATGTATTTCAGTAAAATTACTTTTCCCTTGTAATTCTAGATACTTACATTTTATTGGGTATAATTTACATATAATAAAATGTATGTATGAGTTCAACGACTTTTTTCCTTGAGTTATTCAAATAGATAACCTTTCACTGCCTCTCAAGTGTAGGCTGAGTTATTCTGAAGAAGAGATTTCTCATAATGTCTTTTTTTTTAAGATATGAATAGGACTTCCCTGGTGGTGCAGTGGTTGAGTCCGCCTGCCAATGCAGGGGACACGGGTTTGAGCCCTGGTATGGGAAGATCCCACATGCTGCGGAGCAGCTAAGCCCGTGCACCACAACTACTGAGCCTGCGCTCTAGAGCTTGTGAGCCACAACTACTGAGCCTGCGCACCTAGAGCCAGTGCTCCGCAACAAGAGAAGCCACCGCAGTGAGAAGCCCATGCACCACAACGAAGAGTAGCCGCCACTCACCGCAACTAGAGAAAGCCCACGCACGGCGATGGAGACCCAATGCAGCCAAAAGTAAATAAATTAAATAAATAAATTTATTTTAAAAAGATATGAATAGACTGCCGCTGCTCCCGCATCGGTTCGTCCCCTCACAGACTTAGATTTCAGATGGGCTTTTTGCCCTGCAGCCACAGTCATCGGATGGACTAAGAACGTTCTGATTTTCGGTTTGTTAAGATTTTTCTCACTGTGAAAAGAGGAGTGAGGCTGCCAAGCTGTTTACATGGAGCATCTTGACGAGAGCCCGGTCTTCAAAGGAACCCAGTTGCACGTGGGTTAAATTGGGCCCGAGGAGGAAGTCAGTGCCTTGGCTGAGGCCGACGTCCAGCTCAGCGCTCCCAACGGGAGGACGAAACTCTGCGACCTCCTGCTTCCCGTGGGCCGTTCACCAGTCTTGTCGGAAGGAGCGTGCCTGAGGTGCCTTGGTGGTGACAGGTTCTGGTGGAACATGACTCAGCTCTCCAGGGCAGGGCAGCAGGAACAGGTGGTGTGTGGAATGCGTCCTCCAGGGAGGATGCTGGACTAACTGCAGCATCCTCAGTCAAGCTAAACAGCAACTCCTGGAGATTCTTTTCCCACAGGGATTATTACAGAGTATTGAGTAGAGTTCCCTGTGCTCTATGCTGGACTAACTGCAGCATCCTCAGTCAAGCTAAACAGCAACTCCTGGAGATTCTTTTCCCACAGGGATTATTACAGAGTATTGAGTAGAGTCCCCTGTGCTCTATGCCGAGTGGATGAAAGGCTCTTGCTGCTCCAGCCAGGAATCAGGACTCTGCCTCTGAGGTGGGAGAGCCAACTTCAGAACACTCGTCAAGAAGAGACCTCCCAGCCCCACATAATATCAAACGGCGAAAATCTCCCAGAGATCTCCATCTCAACACCAGCACCCAGCTTCACTCAACGACCAGCAAGCTACAGTGCTGGACAACCTATGCCAACCATATAGCAAAACAGGAACACAACCCCACCCACTAGCAGAGAGGCTGCCTAAAATCATAATAAGTCCACAGACACCCCAAAACACACCACCAGACGTGGACCTGCCCACTAGAGAGACAAGATCTAGCCTCATACACCACAACACAGCCACTAGTCCCCTCCACCAGGAAGCCTACACAACGCACTGAACCAACCTTAGCCACTGGAGACAGACATCAAAAACAACGGGAGCTACGAACTTGCAGCCTGCAAAAAGGTGAACCCAATCACAGTAAGATAAGCAAAATGAGAAGACAGAAAAACACACAGCAGATGAAGGAGCAGGATAAAAACCCACCAGACCTAACAAATGAAGAGGAAATAGGCAGTCTACCTGAAAAAGAGTTCAGAATAATGATAGTAAAGATGATCCAAAATCTTGGAAATAGAATGGACAAAATGCAAGAAGCAGTTAACAAGGACCTAGAAGAAATAAAGATGAAACAGACAATGATGAACAACACAATAAATGAAATGAAAAATACTCTAGATGGGATCAATAGCAGAATAAATGAGGCAGAAGAACGGATAAGTGACCTGGAAGATAAAATAGTGGAAATAACTACTGCAGAGCAGAATAAAGAAAAAAGAATGAAAAGAACTGAGGACAGTCTCAGAGACCTCTGGGACAACATTAAACGCACCAACATTCGAATTATAGGGGTTCCAGAAGAAGAAGAGAAAAAGAAAGGGACTGAGAAAATATTTGAAGAGATTATAGTTGAAAACTTCCCTAATATGGGAAAGGAAATCGTTAATCAAGTCCAGGAAGCACAGAGAGTCCCATACAGGATAAATTCAAGGAGAAATACGCCAAGACACATATTAATCAAACTGTCAAAAACTAAATACAAAGAAAGCATATTAAAAGCAGCAAGGGAAAAACAACAAATAACACACAAGGGAATCCCCATAAGGTTAACAGCTGATCTCTCAGCAGAAACTCTACAAGCCAGAAGGGAGTGGCAGGACATACTGAAAGTGATGAAGGAGAAAAACCTGCAACCAAGATTACTCTACCCAGCAAGGATCTCATTCAGATTTGATGGAGAAATTAAAACCTTTACAGACAAGCAAAAGCTGAGAGAGTTCAGCACCACCAAACCAGCTTTACAACAAATGCTAAAGGAACTTCTCTAGACAAAAACACAAGAGAAGGAAAAGTCCTATAATAACGAACCCAAAACAATTTAGAAAATGGGAATAGGAACATACATATCGATAATTACCTTAAATGTAAATGGACTAAATGCTCCCACCAAAAGACACAGATTGGCTGAATGGATACAAAAACAAGACCCATATATATGCTGTCTACAAGAGACCCACTTCAGACCTAGAGACACATACAGACTGAAAGTAAGGGGATGGAAAAAGATATTCCATGCAAATGGAAACCAAAAGAAAGCTGGAGTAGCAATTCTCATATCAGACAAAATAGACTTTAAAATAAGGACTATCAGAAGAGACAAAGAAGGACACTACATAATGATTAAGGGATCGATCCAAGAAGAAGATATAACAATTGTAAATATTTATGCACCCAACATAGGAGCACCTCAATACATAAGGCAAAAACTAGCAGCCATAAAAGGGGAAATCGACAGTAACACATTCATAGTAGGGGACTTCAACACCCCACTTTCACCAATGGACAGATCATCCAAAATGAAAATAAATAAGGAAACACAAGCTTTAAATGATACATTAAACAGGATGGACTTAATTGATATTTATAGGACACTCCATCCAAAAACAACAGAATACACATTTTTCTCAAGTGCTCATGGAACATTCTCCAGGATAGATCATATCTTGGGTCACAAATCAAGCCTTGGTAAATTTAAGAAAATTGAAATTATATCAAGTATCTTTTCCGACCACAACGCCATGAGATTAGATATCAATTATAGGAAAAGAGCAGTAAAAAATACAAACACATGGAGGCTAAACAATACACTACTTAGTAACGAAGTGATCACTGAAGAAATCAAAGAGGAAATTAAAAAATACCTAGAAACAAATGACAATGGAGATACAACGACCCAAAACCTATGGGATGCAGCAAAAGCAGTTCTAAGAGGGAAGTTTATAGCAATACAAGCCCACCTTAAGAAGCAGGAAACATCTCGAATAAACAACCTAACCTTGCACCTCAAGCAATTAGAGAAAGAAGAACAAAAAAACCCCAGAGTTAGCAGAAGGAAAGAAATCATAAAAATCAGATCAGAAATAAATGAAAAAGAAATGAAGGAAACAATAGCAAAGATCAATAAAACTAAAAGCTGGTTCTTTGAGAAGATTAACAAAATTGATAAACCATTAGCCAGACTCATCAAGAAAATAAGGGAGAAGACTCAAATCAATAGAATCAGAAATGAAAAAGGAGAAGTAACAACTGACACTGCAGAAATACAAAAAATCATGAGGGATTACTACAAGCAACTCTATGCCAATAAAATGGACAATCTGGAAGAAATGGACAAATTCTTAGAAATGCACAAACTGCCAAGACTGAATCAGGAAGAAATAGAAAATATGAACAGACCAATCACAAACACTGAAATTGAAACTGTGATTAAAAATCTTCCAACAAACAAAAGCCCAGGACCAGATGGCTTCACAGGCGAATTCTATCAAACATTTAGAGAAGAGCTAACACCTATTCTTCTCAAACTCTTCCAAAATATAGCAGAGGGAGGAACACTCCCAAACTCATTCTACGAGGCCACCATCACCTTGATACCAAAACCAGACAAGGATGTCACAAAGAAAGAAAACTACAGGCCAATATCACTGATGAACATAGATGCAAAAATCCTCAACAAAATACTAGCAAACAGAATCCAACAGCACATTAAAAGGATCATACACCATGATCAAGTGGGGTTTATTCCAGGAATGCAAGGATTCTTCAATATACGCAAATCTATCAATGTGATTAACCATATTAACAAATTGAAGGAGAAAAACCATATGATCATCTCAATAGATGCAGAGAAAGCTTTTGACAAAATTCAACACCCATTTATGATAAAAACCCTGCAGAAAGTAGGTGTAGAGGGAACTTTCCTCAATATAATAAAGGCCGTATATGACAAGCCCACAGCCAACATCATCCTCAATGGCGAAAAACTGAAAGCATTTCCACTAAGGTCAGGAACAAGACAAGGTTGCCCACTCTCACCACTCTTATTCAACATAGTTTTGGAAGTTTTAGCCACAGCAATCAGAGAAGAAAAGGAAATAAAAGGAATCCAAATCGGAAAAGAAGAAGTAAAGCTGTCACTGTTTGCAGATGACATGATACTCTACATAGAGAATCCTAAAGATGCTACCAGAAAACTACTAGAGCTAATCAATGAATTTGGTAAAGTAGCAGGATACAAAATTAATGCACAGAAATCTCTGGCATTCCTATATACTAATGATGAAAAATCTGAAAGTGAAATCAAGAAAACACTCCCATTTACCATTGCAACAAAAAGAATAAAATATCTAGGAATAAACCTACCTAAGGAGACAAAAGACCTGTATGCAGAAAATTATAAGACACTGATGAAAGAAATTAAAGATGATACAAACAGATGGAGAGATATACCATGTTCTTGGATTGGAAGAATCAACATTGTGAAAATGACTCTACTTCCCAAAGCAATCTATAGATTCAATGCAATCCCTATCAAACTACCACTGGCATTTTTCACAGAACTAGAACAAAAAATTTCACAATTTGTATGGAAACACAAAAGACCCCGAATAGCCAAAGCAATCTTGAGAACAAAAAATGGAGCTGGAGGAATCAGGCTGCCTGACTTCAGACTATACTACAAAGCTACAGTAATCAAGACAGTATGGTACTGGCACAAAAACAGAAAGATAGATCAATGGAATAGGATAGAAAGCCCAGAGATAAACCCATGCACATATGGTCACCTTATCTTTGATAAAGGTGGCAGGAATATACAGTGGAGAAAGGACAGCCTCTTCAATAAGTGGTGCTGGGAAAATTGGATAGGTACATGTAAAAGTATGAGATTAGATCACTCCCTAACACCATACACAAAAATAAGCTCAAAATGGATTAAAGACCTAAATGTAAGGCCAGAAACTATCAAACTCTTAGAGGAAAACATAGGCAGAACACTCTATGACATAAATCACAGCAAGATCCTTCTTGACCCATCTCCTAGAGTAATGGAGATAAAAACAAAAATAAACAAATGGGACCTAATGAAACTTCAAAGCTTTTGCACAGCAAAGGAAACCATAAACAAGACCAAAAGACAGCCCTCAGAATGGGAGAAAATATTTGCAAATGAATCAACTGACAAAGGATTAATCTCTAAAATTTACAGGCAGCTCATGCAGCTCAATAACAAAAAAATAAACAACCCAATCCAAAAATGGGCAGAAGACCTAAATAGACATTTCTCCAAAGAAGATATACAGACTGCCAACAAACACATGAAAGAATGCTCAACATCATTAATCATTAGAGAAATGCAAATCAAAACTACAATGAGATATCATCTCACACCAGTCAGAATGGCCATCATCAAAAAATCTAGAAACAATAAATGCTGGAGAGGGTGTGGAGAAAAGGGAACACTCTTGCACTGCTGGTGGGAATGTGAATTGGTTCAGCCACTATGGAGAACAGTATGGAGGTTCCTTAAAAAACTACAAATAGAACTACCATATGACCCAGCAATCCCACTACTAGGTATATACCCTGAGGAAACCAGAATTCAGAAAGAGTCATGTACCAAAATGTTCATTGCAGCTCTATTTACAATAGCCCGGAGATGGAAACAACCTAAGTGCCCGTCGTCGGATGAATGGATAAAGAAGATGTGGCACATATATACAATGGAATATTACTCAGCCATAAAAAGAAACGAAATTGAGCTATTTGTAATGAGGTGGATAGATCTAGAGTCTGTCATACAGAGTGAAGTAAGTCAGAAAGAGAAGGACAAATACCGTATGCTAACACATATATATGGAATTTAAGAAAAAAAAAATGTTATGAAGAACCTAGGGGTAAAACAGGAATAAAGACACAGACCTACTGGAGAACAGACTTGAGGATATGGGGAGGGGGAAGGGTGAGCTGTGATAGGGCGAGAGAGAGACATGGACATATATATACTAACAAACGTAAGGTAGATAGCCAGTGGGAAGCAGCCGCATGGCACAGGGAAACCGGCTCGGTTCTTTGTGGGTGTCTGGAGGGGTGGGATAGGGAGGGTGGGAGGGAGGGAGACAAAGAGGGAAGAGATATGGGAACATATGTATATGTATAACTGACTCACTCTGTTATAAAGCAGAAACTAACACACCATTGTAAAGCAATTATACCCCAATAAAGATGTTAAAAAAAAAAATGGTATACTGACAAATATCTAGTGTCATCAGAGTCAAATGGGACTATACTAGAAAATATTATTCAGATAAATGAAACACAATTATGATCTAAAATGTTATTAAAATAATTTTTGATAAAAATCAAAAAAAAAAGATATGAATAGACATTTTATAAAATGAATACAAATTACCAATAAACCTACAGAAAAGCATGCCAGTATCTTAACATTGTAGCCAAATTTTTTAAAAGTCTTCCCAAAGATGAATTTTGTTTCAAGAACAATTTTGGGGTTAGTTTGTTTGTTGGTTGGTTTCAGTTTTTTATATATATGTTCAGTTTTATATATATATTCTTTTTCAGATTCTTTTCCATTATAGGTTATTACAAGACATTGAATATAGTTCCCAGTGCTATACAGTAGGTCCTTGTTGGTTATCTGTTTTATACATAGTAGTGTGTATATGTTAATCCCAAACTCCTAATCTATCTCTCCCCATCCACACCACTGTCCCCTTCAGTAAGCATAATAAGTTTGTTTTCTATGTCTGTTTTGTAAGTAAGTTCATTTGTACCTGTTTTTTTAGATTCCACATATAAATGATATGTGATATTTGTCTTTGTCTGGCTTACTTCACTCAGTATGATAATCTCTGGGTCCATCCATGTTGCTGCAAATGGCATTATTTCATTTTTTATGACTAAGTAATATTCCATTGTATATATATACCACATCTTTATCCATTCATCTGTTGATGGACATTTAGGTTGCTTCTGTGTCTTGGCTACTGTAAATAGTGCTACAGTGAACATTGGGGTGCATGTATCTTTTTGAATTTTCTCTAGGTATATGCCCAGGAGTGGGATTTTAGGATCATATGTTAACTCTATTTATAGATTTTTAAGGAACATCCATACTGTTCTCCATAGTGGCTGCACCAATTTACATTCCCACCAACAGTATAGGAGGGTTCCCTTTTCTCCACACCCTCGCCAGCATTTATTATTTGTAGACTTTTTCATGATGGCCATTCTGACCACTGCAGCAAAAATAGAAATGAAACTTTTGTTTTCCAATAAACAAGGAAAATAAGGAAACAATGAACAGGCTGGGGAAACAGCATAAACAGGCCTGAAAGAGTTAAGCAATCTTGGTTATTCTTTAGCTGTTACTACTAACAAACACTTGTAGCTAGACCTGTCCTTCACAAAGCTGATTATTCTCTGACTCCACATGAATTACCCTTTGTACTTGGCATTTCTTCTCTCCTTGCACTCCCTTGTAGCACTCTTCATTTCAGAAAGAAGGTCATGGGCCCATAACTTCAGGGACACCAGACCCAGTTGCTGAGCCACCTGACAGCAGCTTTGGCCATGAATTTGCAGGAAAAAATAAGTGCAAGACCTTCATTACTTTGAGACTATCACCTACCCCAGACCATGAGCTCCAGGCTATATAACCTTTCCCTATTCCCCAGGGAGAGGGGCACAGTTCTTGAGGCACTAGCCTGCTGTGTTACCCCCTTTGCAGGCAAAGATTAAAGCCTTTCTTCTCATTCCTCCAAAACTCTGTTTCCATACTTCTTTTCAGCATTGGTTCACAGAGAGCCAAGATTTTGACATCATGACTGGTGTGAGGTGACACTTCACTGTAGTTTTGATTTGCATCAATCACTTTTGACAATTGCAAATATTCACATAACCACCACCCAATCACAATACAGAACGTTTCCAAAACCTCAGCGAGTTCCCTCCTGCCAAGTCCCAACTCAAAAACAAACAACCACAGCCCTGACTTCTATCACCACAGGTGAGTTTTGTCTATTCTTGAACTTCATACACATTCCTTCCTGTGGGGCTTCTTTTGCTGGATGCGATATTTCTGAGTTTGATCCACAAGGCACTTACAGAGCATATTTGTCAGGGAGGAAGAGTCCACTTGTAAGTTAAGGGAGTTTAATAACCTGTCTACTAACTTGGGGCAGAGATTTGGGAGTGCACAAGCACCCTGGCATCAGTAATGACCAGGAACACCCACTGAAGGAGAGGGAGGGGTTGGCTGCCTGACCTAGAGGAGAGAAGAGGCTACATTAGGTGCAGTGACCTTTGGTCCAGCCACAGCCAGCCTGGGCAACCATGCAGAGGAGAAGCCAAAAGAAATACCCCATCTCCCCCTCCTCCTGATGTGACACACTGACCCCATGCAACTGTAAGTCAGAGGGTGGGAGGCCTTGTAGGTTTCCTCCTAGGAGGCCAGTCCAGCCAGGTGGAGACGTAGGGGAGGAACCTGGAGGGGAAAACAGATCCTGCCTAAATCTTACCTAAATACTTAAGGTATTTAGACCATAGGGGTACTGAGGCAGGAAAGACAGATTGGGACCCAAGGACAGCCTCCTCATGTACAAGAATCAAGCAGAAGGCAAAGCCAGCTAGTTGATTTGCACTGAATGAGGCCATTAGATACATGGAGGAATGGCATCTAAAACAGAAACTGTGTAGCATCTGAGCAAGAAACCCTGACCCTGAAAACCATGGAGCATGTGCAATAAAAGCACACAGGTGGCTGACGACCCTGTATGACCTTCCACGTGTGGCACTCAACTAGTAAGGGAAAATTTAAGGGAAAACAGCTCTTAGAGTGCATGTGTGGTGGCTTCAGGAGACGAATCCACAGGACTGGGTGCAACCTGGTGCAGTCCAGGACACGGCTCTTTCAGGAGAAATCCAGAGAATGGGTAAAGGTGTAGAGATGGGACAGAGCTTACCACGTAGGAGAAGTAGGAAGATTATGGTCTGACTGCAAGGAGAACAGTTAAGACAGTTCTAGCAAATTAGCTTTTTTACCCCCTTCCTTCCCTCCTCCCTTCCCTCCTTCCTCCCTTCCTGTGTCTCTTCTTCCCTCCTCCCGACTTCCGCCCTTTGAAATGACTCACCCACTCTGGACCGTGCTTGTGTGTTTACTGCCCACCGTGGGCCAGACACTCTGTTAGGAGCTCACTGTACCCTTGGCATTTATCAATAATATTAACCCCATACACTTGCTTTGAAAGAATGATTATCCTCATTCTATGGATTAAAAACAAACCAAACAGTTTCAGAAAGCATAGCTGTGAGGCTACAAGGTAAATAAGTCACAGTCCAGCAGTTCTAACACCCCATGGACACAAACAGCCATAATACCCTGCAGCCTAGGAGAAAGGACACCCAGGGTGACCAGGGAGATAGTGGGAGGACATGGGGAAGAGGGAGACCCCCCCCCCAGGAAGAGTGCAGGGGCATCCCAGGCATGTGAGGGCCAAGCAAAGTCACAGAGGGGCGAGGCGAGCTTCCAGTTCAGACCAGAGACCATTCTCTTCCATGTGATAGGTTCTGTAATATTTAATAAGTTCTTGAGGTCTGCCTAACTCCAGTGCCTATAGCTCACAATACCGTACTGTGGGCTTACAAATTGGATAAGAGGGTAGATCTCTACAATGCTCTCACAATTAAAAAGGAGGAGGACACAACATTGAAAATCAACTATACTCCAATAAAATAAATAAATAAAAAAATTTAATTTAGAAAAGGCAAGGGGAGGGTAAGAGATTAAGCAAAGGTGATGAATACTGAAATCCTGAGTTTCATTCCAGAGACGATAAGAAAAGAGTGAGCCGTTAGATCGAGAGATTTACAGAATCACAGCAGATCTTCAGGAAAATCTGTCTCGTGTCAGCAGGCAGCGTGGATGACCCACAATGAAGATGGCGGGAAGTGATTGGAATCACCTAGGAGAGAGGTTCAGATCTGATCACTGTGGTGCCCGCAGCGATGAAAAGAGACAGTCCTGAGACGGATCGTGAGGAAGAAATCAGTAGGACCTGGCAACTGGGAGGACGAGGTCCTAGATGAACAATGCGGAATGGGAAAATAACCAAGAACCGGAGAGTTCCAGCTGGGGGTGGGGCGAGCTCTGGGGGAGCGACGCGCTCGGCAGAAGGTAGGGGCTAGGGCAGAGCTAGAGCGGAGGGAAGGGGCGACAGTGATTTGATTTGGTCAAACTGCATTGAGGCGGCTGCAAAGCAGCCACGTGGAAGTGAGCAAGAGGAGGCCGATGGACAAGGCATCCTCAGAGGGGACCGGCCAGGCGCTGGGCTGGGCGAGACTGCTGAGCGAGAAAGCATTCTGACAAGAGAAGAGGCTGAATTCCTGGGGTCCCTCCGCGCTCGGCTGTTCAGCCACCTCACTGCAAAGATCCAAGGATTTAGCAGCACTCAAATTCCTGGCTGGCTGGGGTTTGGGCCAGAGGACATTTCCGAAGCACAGTAATACTCCTTAAACCGCAGACAGCCCTGCACACTTTAAGTCAGAAGTTGCCACTGGCACTTGATTTCTAGACTAGTCTTGTTTAAATCAAATCGTCAGGAATGGTGCTTCTGGGAACCGCTGTACCAAATACTCATTAAAGATGCAGCCCTGCAGTTTGTTTTTGCGATTTTCTTAAGGGTAACAATTAACCTTTTAAAAGTCTGACCTTTCCAAAAAGGTAGCCCTTGGTTGGTGGGAGCTCTCAGAGGTGCTGGGTAAATGTTTCAGAGAAGCCTTTGGCTCTCAGGAAACACGGACATTGGGCTGCCATGGTTTCCTTAATGCTTTACCTCTTCGAGATGATTCGATTCGTTGATATTTTTCATTTGTGAAATGAAGCCCTCAAGCGAAGTCATGGTGGACAGCGTCCAGTCCAATGAGAATTCTGCTTCCCAGAGGAAGGAGACGAGGCTTTGGGTAGAGGTTTTCTTCTTGCACACTCACCAGGGGGCACACGTGCAATGGCAGAGACCAGTCTCAGATTATCCTAAAGCTTATTGGCAACCACGGTTTCCAGCTTCAGCCTGTGCCAACCCAGATCAGTGGGAAACCAGCCTGGCAGTCTGTGAGGGGCCCTCCTGCCCAGCCACCAGCCTCTGTCCCGTGTGCCATCCATGCAGTTCCCCACTGAGGTGGTCTTTCTGCTTGGAAATCTCATTGTCATTCCCTGATGAAAACCACAATGTTCCCACATTTATCCTCAATGAGGACCCTGTGATCTGGCCTCTGCTCACTTCTCTAGCTGTACGGCTGCTCTCAGACCCTGCCCCTACACACACACACACACACACACACACACACACTATGGCCAGGGCTCCCCAGGTCCCTCCACACACCCTCTGTTTCCCAAGACCTCCAGTTCCTTGTGGGCTGACTGAGTACTTTTCATTTGAAATCATCTCCTCCCCCTGGAGAGCCTACTCTGAGACACTTCCTTGGATCTGGGCGGCCTTGACACACCCATAGCGTCCTACAGATGCCCGTTTGGTAGCAGGGACTCTGCTCTGTCCTATTCATCCTCTGAACTGATCCCAGCCCCCAGAGAGCCACACACAGAAGAGACTTTTTAGGAATGTTTATGCAATCAGCACAAGAGTAGTTCGTCGATGAAACATTCTCCTCCAAGGAGTATTCCTTTAACGTACACAGACACAGAGTTCACAGGTCCTTTCTGGAAAATGGAAACCCTTCAAGTATCAGGAAGATTCTGACCAAGATGGAGCACGCAAAGCATTTAACTGAAAAGGAAAGAATGATTTACAAAGATTTAGGCAGTGTTAAGGGAATCCCCAAAGGATGGGAAAGCACCCAGGCCTGAAGGAGCAAAGGGGGACAATAGAGTCCCTGAGCACAAAGGAGCACTTGGCAGGTGCTATCTCCACTCTGATGGTTCTCAGACTGTGATACCCAGACCAGCAGCATCAGCACCACCCGGAAACTTGTTAGACAGGCAAATCCTTGGTCCCCATTGCAGACCTACAGAATCAGAAGCTCTGGGGACGGGGTCTGCTATCTGTCTTAGAACAGCCCTCCAGTGATGCTGATTCACAGCAAAGTTTGACAACCCCTGCCATAGACTCCAGATCAGTGGTTGGCAAACTACAGCTGGGCCAAACGGGACCTGCTGCCTGCTCTGTTATAGCTCACGAGCTAGGCATGACTTTACATTTTCAAATGGTTACATTTAAAATGGTTATATCAGTACCTAAATCATAGCCTTACTTTTGTCTCTTGGGCCACAAAGCTTGAAATATTTACCATCTGGCACTTTACAGTGTTTGCAACCCCTGCTCTAGGGGAACACAGTGAGGGAGCAGGAACCACCTTGCCTCTGTCCCCCATCCCAGTGCCTCCATGGGCCAAATGGAAGCCAGAGAGCAAGTGAAGAGTCCCCAGAGCTGAGCTCCTGGGACACGGGGCAGAGAGAGCTGGAGTCTACACAGGGGAGGTGCAGGGAGGGGTGACAAACAGAAGGCAGCCCCACACAGCACACCTACACTGTTTTTCAACTTCACAAAGACCGCCATCTCCTCTTACAACAATATGTATCCTCTGAGAGAGGCAGGAAAGCAGTGGGAGAGGACAAAGACCTGTCAAGATGCAGGGGCAAGAGAAACAGAGAGGAAGGGAAGGGCCATGGGTCAAAATGGTTAAGACCATAGGCTTGGAAGCATGAGAGGCCAGGGTTTTGTTCCTGTCACCTCCACGTATAAGCTGAGCCATCTTAGACAAGTCACTTTACCTCTCTGTGCCGCAAATGACTCATCTGTGACATGGAGGAAAGGAACAGCACCTACCTCACAGAGGTGTGTTGTAGATGAGTGAAGCATGTAGGCATGTGAAGCACTTCCCATGAGGGCTGTGTTACCAGACACACATGGAAAGGTGCCGCTCAGCTAGCCTTCACCAAGCACATCTCTACCCCAGGCTGAGTACAAGGTGGCAGCAGTAGAGAGATGGGAAGACAGGAGCCCTGCCCTCAAGGAACTCAGAGTCTAGTGGAGAAGAGAGAAAGACAGACCACAAGGACATGAAAGACAGAGAACAGCCAACTGCCTTTAAGGTCAAGGGGCTTCTCAGAAGAAGGGCCGTTCAGGCTCAACCTTGAGGGGTAGCTCGTGGGGAAAGACCTCCCAGGAAGATGGAACCGCATGGAAAGGCCCCTTTTCAAGCTGTCTTCATGAACTTGTAAGTAGCTCTGCATAACTACAGCTCAGATTCCCGTCATGGAGGCTGGAGATGAGGCCAAAGAGATAAAGACGGACAGATTACAGGGGACTTTGCATGCCAGGCTAAGGAGTTGACATCTAACAAATTGACAGCCATTCCTAGAGGGAGCGATAAAATCACTGGGCAGCACTCACTGTAGAGCACGGGGAAAGGAATGAGAGTGCCTCTCGGCACAAGCGCCAATTATACACCCAGATTAGAGAACACCAGTGCCCCGGACATGGTGGGGAACATCCCAGGGACGCAGGTGAGCACACACACCTTGGTTAGATGATGAACTTGGTCCCCAGAGAGGGGGTGGGAGCACAGGTCTGCAGTCAGAGGTGAGGCTGCGTGGACAGCAGAGGGTCAGAAAAGCTCTCTCAAGATGTATATTGGACAAAATTCCCATCCTCTCACAAGCCCCTTTCTTATTTGCAGGAAAACAAATGAAAAGGATCCATTACCTAGAAGGCCAGCAAAAATAATCTTCTCTTATCAGATAATGAGAGGTCTGTCCAGGAGCTGGTCATAAAAGCGAATCCATTACAGACGTTGATCCCACATGTGATGGGAAGTGCAGCAGCATCACAAACTATCTGTGTTTTTTTTTTAAAAAAAAGATACTCCATAAATTCCAAACACAATTAGAAATGCAAAGGTAACAGA
The DNA here is from genome assembly GCF_000442215.2 of Lipotes vexillifer. Lineage (NCBI taxonomy): Eukaryota > Metazoa > Chordata > Mammalia > Artiodactyla > Lipotidae > Lipotes > Lipotes vexillifer. The sequence goes on along the minus strand of NW_006783631.1, from coordinate 4,787,678 downwards.
GTCATAGAAGGAGACATGAAGGGAAGAAAAATATTAGTTCTAGAAAAATGGTTAACAGGGAGAAAATATTAATATTGATTTCTACTTTAATAGCAGCAAAGATAATCCAGCTGGACTGGGGACTCAATTAGCACATCAAATTTTAACCTGAGCTCCAAAAGCAAAGCTGGCTCTGCTGAACATGCTAAAATTCTGTTCAAATCCATTTAAAATAATTTCCCATCTTCTTGCTTGGTGATGAATTTATGAACAGACTCATTTGGAAGAATGATTCCATCCCCACAATCCACCCCAGATCTACTGACAGAAGACTTGGCCATGGAGGGGCCACAGCAAGGAAGTCAGAGCTGAGGAAACTTGCACCTGGATGCCCACTGCCTGTACACACCCTGGGAGACAGCAGAGCCAGGGCATGGGTGGTACTGATGGGCAAGTACTGCTTGCTCTGCATCGTTGTGGGTCAGTGCATCTGTGGGAAGCAAGCATGCCCCCAGAAAACAAGAACCAAACTTCATTTTGTGACAGCCAGTGTGTCACCAGTTCACACTTGAAAGAAATTAGGAAAGAAGGGGAATGGAGAAAAGGATATAAAAGGAAGAGGAAGCCTTTGGGGTCTCCTCCCCCAATCCCAGCCGGGCCCAAAATGACTACCAAGTCATGTAAATTCTACTTCTGAAATAGCTACTTTGTCAGCTCAAGCTCCCACCAACACCACCACATTCCTAGTTCAGGCCTTCATGCTGTCTCCCCTGGACCGTCTGGGAAGCCTCCTTATCCATCAGCCTGGGGCAAATCCCATGTCACCCTCGTCCATCCTCCCCTGGAGAATTGCCACCAGAAGGGCATGCCCAAAGCAGCATTATGGTCAGAGTTTTTGCTTACCATTCTCCAACAGCCCCATGGCTTACAGTGTGATCCTAAATGGCAAACACAGCCCTTGAGTCTCTGCTCTTGCCCCCTCTCTGTCACCACCCCCACCTTCCCACTGGGTCATCTTGCAGTACTGGCTGACTTTAGTCCCCACAGCACACACTTGGGGGCTTCTGGCTCCTCCACACCTGTGACCTGCAGTGCCCTCTTCCTGCCCATCTATCTGGCAAAGTCCTGCCCATCTGTATTAGTCAGGGATGTTTAGCTGCCATAACAAACGACCCCAAACCTCCAGACCTCCACACCATTGTTACTGAGTCCAAACTCATTCTGCACGCCATATGACAGGCCAACAAATTGGGAGATGAGTTGTTGGGGCAAGGAATAATGACTTTATTCAGAAAACCAGCAGACCAAGAAGATGGCAGACTAATCCTGTAGAACCATCTTACCCCAGTCAGAATTCAGGCTTCTTTTATACTAAAAAGGGGCTTCTTTTATACTACCACTTCTTGGTGTCAGAATCCTCTGTGCTTGCAGCTGTCCAGGTAGGTTAGGTCACAATGTTCCTGTAAACCTCCAATAAGACAAGTATTATTCTCTGTTCTGTGACTTTTTATCTCTATGTGAGTGGGAAAGTGTTATACTCTTAAAGCTCAAAGCCTTCCAAAGGCACTACCCTGTATATTTCAGGCTATAGGCAACATTCTTAACTCAAAGCAAAAACAATAGAATACAAAGGTTAAAGAACAGATCTAACATGGAGTCAGATTTGTTTTTCCCTATTACACCATGACATCTGTGTACTCACTTCACTATTCAGTGCAGGTTGACAGGTGCTCATTCAGGGACAGGCTCCTCCATCCGCTGGTTTGACATCGCAGGGTCCCATATGTGCTACTGCATGTTTCAGGGTGGCCAGCAGACAAAGGAAGAGAGGCCTGGAGGGTTGGGAGGTAGGGTTTATGGGCCAGGCATGGGGAGAGATGACAGAATGCTGCACATCATCTCGGCCCACAGTCCATTCACTGGGAAATGGAGTGGATGGACCTGTGTACCTAGTGGGAACAAGTAACTGTTGAGAACAGTTAGCCTGCGTCTGCAGCAACATCTCAGGGCCAAGCCCCACACCCCAGGTCTACTAATGGAAGGCTTAGCCATGGAGGGCCCACAGCAAGGGAGTCTTCTTCTGAAACTTTTACTGCCACCCCTTCTTCTCCCAGGGCCATGCAGGGGTCATCCTCCTTGATTACAGTCACCAGACATTAGAAGAATCGAAGCACCCACTGAAGTTTCACCTCTGCACTCCACACCCCTACCATCACAATTAGCCAAGTGTGTGTGCAGAATATGTTTATGTGTCTTTAAAAATGGTGAAACAGGACACAGAGAACAGACTTGTGGTTGCCGAGAGGGAGGGGGTTGGGGGAGGGATGGATTGGGAGATTTGGGTTAGCAGATGTAAACTATAATATAGAGAACGGATAAAGCACAAGATCCCACTGTAGAGCAGAGGGAACTATATTCAATATCCTGTGATAAACCATCATGGAAAAGAATTTGAAATATAATGTATGTATATGTATAACTGAGTCACTTTGCTGTACAGCAGAAGTTAATACAACACTGTAAATCAACTATACTTCAATAAAATAAAATAAAACAAAAACAAAAACTGGTGGAACAAAGTGAAAGCACACAGGACAGCGTTATTTATGCATTTGAGGATGGGGAAGGAAAGAAGTGAACTTTTTAAAGGTACCCCCTCTGGCTCTGCTAAGTGCTTGATAAGTAGTATCCAAATGAGGGAATGAAGAGAAGGAATGGATGGGCAAGGAGGAAGGAGGAAGCACGTTTGCATCATTTAAAGCACTGCAATATCTGGTCCAGTTCATGGGGGTGCAGGCACCATGCTAAGCTCCTCCCATCTGTTATTTCTTTGAATGATGCACCTGCAGTCCTCTGAGGTAGGTGCTGTTCACATTGCTGCTTTGGGAGAGGAGGGAGATGAGATTCAGAAGGATGTTTCGATCACTCCCTCAGACAGTGATGCAATTAGAATTTTTTTTTCGGTACGCGGGCCTCTCACTGCTGTGGCCCCGCCCGCTGCGGAGCACAGGCTCCAGACGCGCAGGCCCAGCTGCCACAGCTCACGAGCCCAGCCGCTCCGCGGCACATGGGATCCTCCTGGACCGGGGCACGAACCCGTGTCCCCTGCATCGGCAGGCGGACTCTCAACCACTGCGCCACCAGGGAAGCCCATGCAATTAGGATTTGAACACAAGCTTCCCGAAACCCTATACAGGAGGACAGAAGAGGTGAGTAGAAAGAGGGTATTTCTCAAAACTGGGGTGCGTGTCAGGGCAGGCAACCAGGGGCCAGTCAGGATGCCCCAGAGGCTGCCCGCAAAACAAGCACGTTTCACTGAGCTCTCCAGGGAAACCCTCTCTTCCAGGCATCCGTGAACCCCATTCTCTCACTGGAACCAAACAGGACTGTGGTAAACAGGGCTGTGGTGGTACCATAATTTCTCTCTGTCAAGGGCAGACTTCCTCAGCCATTCTGCCCAAATTCTGCAGGCTGTGTCCCTGAAAATTGCTCCATTCATCCCAGGAAAGTGCATGAGAAATGTTAGTATTCAGAGCTGTGTGTTTCACTTTTAAATTAGAAACATATTTATCCATATTCTCACCATTTTTGTTATTACTTTTGAGCACCCCAATTATTTGCCCTGCTTTTATGAGGCCCCTCATCTTGAGCTCCGAGGGCCTAAAATTGTCACTCAGCCTAAATTAATAGCAGTTTTATTGGCTCGTTATATTTGACATCTGGTTGGAAGAGCAGAGCAACAACTATTAGGTAATAATCTCAGTGGGCCCTGATTAGAAACTAATAACATTAGCGATAAACTTTTAACGTGGCTGCCATGAAACTTGATAAGAGGAAAGGACACAAGGCTGCTCCATACAGAGAAAAGCTGGGGCAGAGGATGGAACCCACCTTCCCACTGCTGCCTGATCAGACTACCAGCCCATTTGGAATATGTCAGCAAAACCAAAATCTGATTGCATCCCAGGAAAGAAGAGTGATGGGCGACAAAAAGTGCATTGCTGGAATGGAAATATGGCAAAAGAAATACTCTGTATTTCTCACATTTCCAAATCATTCATGAAGATTTCTAATATTTTTCTCTCAACGTTTCCCTTTCTTCAACAAAGGCACATAAAGCCTGCTCTTGCATTTGTAATTACAGATATTCGTGGAGCCCTAACTGTGGACCAGGCCCCCTTCCAAGCCCTTCACATACATTATTCTGTGCAATCCTCACAAGAAGCGTACAGGGTCAAGGCTGTTATTATGCCATTTACAGATCAGGGACCTGAAGCACAGAGAGGGAATGTCACGTGTCCCAGGTCACACCGCAGGAACTCTGAAGCTGGAATCCAACAGCAATGCCCACACTCTGTAAGCACTAGATGATGCTGCATCCTCACTTTCCATTTTTTAACAAGGATTTAGTGGGCACCTGCAATGTGCCACTCTCTTGTGGTGGAAGGAGTGTATACAAAATAACTCAGGCTGATTTGCTCTGAGGAGCTGACCCCCTCGCCTGCATTAATGCAATAGCTTCCTAAATTCTTTTTTTTTTTTTTTAATCTCATACTGGTGGAAGCCAGGCTGATATAGCTCACCCTCACTTCTTTTTTTTTTTTCCTTCCAGTTTTATGGAGATATACTTGACACACAGCAATGGGTATGTTTAAGGTGTACAGCATAATGATTTGACTTACATATGTAATGAAATGATTATCACAGTAAGTTTCAGTGCACATCCATCAACTCATAAAAATACAAAATTAAAGAAATGAAAACATTTTTTTCCTGGTAGCCTCCTAACTTCTGACCTCTCCTCCTTCTGGCTTTTCCCTAGGAAGCAGGCAGAGACAGCCTGTGAAAGTACAACTCAAGTCATGTCCCTCCTTGGCTCAGAGCCTTCCTTTTAACTTCCAACCTCATTCCAAATAAAAGGCAAATTCATCAGAATGACTCCTGTCCTCTGGGAGCTTCCCCTCACCTGCCCCACAACTGCCCCATTCAGGCCACACCGATCCGACGAGCCTGCTCACTACCCTGTAAAAGACCTGCACCCCTCACCTCAGGGCCTTTGCTCTTGTCATTCCCCCCACCTGGAATGCTCTTTCCAGAGCACTCCTCTCACTACCTATGCCTCCTGTCTCTCATCTCCTTCAGATTTTGCTCAAAGGTCACCTGCAGTGAGGTTGGCTGTGAGCGTCCCTTTTAAAATTGTAAACCCCTCTCTCAATGACCCTCTCCCAGTGACCCCTCCCCAATGACATTTCCATCCTCTTTCTTTTTTTTTAACCATTTTTATATGGAAGTATAGTTCATTTACAATGTTGTGTTAGTTTCAGGTGTACAGCAAAGTGATTCAGTTATATACATATAGATATTCTTTTTAAGATTCTTTTCCCTTATAAATTATTACAAAATATTGAGTGTAGTTCCCTGTGCTCTACAGCAGGTCCTTGTTGGTTATCTACTTTATATATAGGAGTGTGTATATGTTAATCCCAAACTCCTAATTTATCCCCCTGCCACATTTCCCCTTTGGTAACCACAAGTTTGTGTTCTATGTCTATGAGTCTGTTTCTGTTTTGTGAATATGTTCATTTGTATCATTTTTTTTAGATTCCATATAAGTGATGCCATATGATATTTGTCTTTGTCTGACTTACTTCACCTAGTATGATAATTTCTAAGTTCACCCATGTTGCTGTAAATGGCATTATTTCATTCTTTTTGATGGTTGAATAATATTCCTCTGTGTGTGTGTGTGTGTGTGTGTGTGTGTGTGTGTGTGTATACCACATCTCCTTTATCCATTCATCTGTTGATGGACACTTGGGTTGCTTCCATGTCTTGGCTATTGTAAATACTGCTGCTATGAACATAAGAGTTCATGTATCTTTTCAAATTATAGTTTTGTCCCGATATATGCCCAGGAGTGGGATTGCAGGATCATATGTAACTCCAGTTTTAGTTTTTTAAGGAACCTCTACACTATTCTCCATAGGGGCCACACCAATTTACATTCCCACCCTCAGTGTAGGAGGGTTCCCTTTTCTCCACACCCTTTCCAGCATTTATTGTTTGTAGACTTTTTAATAATGGCCATTCTGACTGGCGTGTACCCTCCTTCTTGTTTTATTTTTTTCCACGGCATCTTCCACTATCCAGCAAACTATATGTATTAGCTGGTTAGTTAGTAGGGTTTGGTTCATTAACTTGTCTGTCTTCTCCCCACTAAAATATGTTCTGTGAAAACAGAAGAGCGTGTCTATTTTATCCGTTGCTATAGTCCAATGCCTAGAATGGTGTCTGGCACACAGTAGGTACACAACCCACATCTGCTGAATGAATAAACATATCCTACCCTCAGGTGTTCTCTGTTTAGAGAAACAAGCTGTACTCTCTCCCGCTCCCACCTGGAAAACAGAGAGCACTACCTATGGCACACAGGAGCCAACCCCACAGGGCAGGGTAGTCCAGAGGTTAGTGCCTGGAGAGGGTACAAAGGAAGTCAATAGCGCTGTAAGATCTTTCAAGGGGCAGGGATGGAGAAAGTCTTTCAGGAGGAAATTCAGCACTGAGCAGGGAGGCAAGAGCATATACTTGGTTTAAACCCCAGCAGTGCTACTCACTTGCTCTGCTTGTTCCCTTGAGCAGATTATTTAACCTCTCTGAGCCTCAGTTTCCTCATCTGCAAAACGACAATAATGTCCACCAGGTAAGTTGTTGCAAAGACGAAATGGAATAATAAATGCAAATAGCTTAAGCCTGCCCCTCACGCATGGTGCTCAACAATGCAAATTCTACTTTCCCGCCCCTTGAAACATTAGGAGGAGTTGGAAAAAGCAAACAGGAGTGGGCAAGCTGTTTGCAATGATCTTCACATGCATAGAAATATCCTTAAGTGACAGCAAAGACTTCAGGCAGACCCAGCTGGCCCTTAAAGACAACAGAAATTCAAATAATGGAAATTGAGTTTGTTTCCTGAAAGCAAAAATCTCCCCAAGAGTTTAGCTGATCTCCTCCATCTGCAATGAGGACCCAACAAATCCAAATAAGCCTGATGCTGGCAGGAGGTGTTCAGCTATAATCCCAAGTGTCCTCTGTAGCATCATTTTCGTCCTCGTGTGATACCAACGTTTTGCCCAAGAGTTTCATAGCTGAGTGTGTTATGTCACTTACCGCAACAAAAGTTCCTCTGGGGTGGGGACAGGGTCTTGTCCCTCTTTCATGTAACTCTAACCCTTTTGTGCACACAGCTCTTGCACAGACACATGTTCTTCAAAACCATCCTCTGGGGTGAGCACAGGGAACAGGGGTCAATTTAAGCTACCACTTTACAGATGAAGAAACTGAGGCTCCGAGTGGTTCAGAGTCTCATCGATGTTCCCAGGGCTGGTGGACGGCTCACTCAGGGTGAGAACACAGCTGCTATAACTCAGGTCCAATGCTTGTTCCATTGCATCACACAGCATATGTATATCTCAGCGCTCAAACTGAACTTGCTTGGCAGTCACTACTGTGGTTCATTGGTATGTACTAGATGCTGGGAACAGTCCCGGTCACACCGCACACACTGTTTGCTCTAAACCTCAACACAGCCCTGTGGGTATTACTGCCCACCCTTCCAATCCCCCTTAAAGATAAGGAAGAGATATCTTTAAAGATAGATAGACCCAAAGAGGTTAAGTAACTTTTTCAGGGTCGTGCAGCTAAAATGATAGAAGTGGGACACCAAATGACCCCCAAACCAGACTCTTTC
>NW_006783631.1:4777731-4779662 GCF_000442215.2 Lipotes vexillifer | reverse complement strand
GGATCTCTTTCCCTGACCCAAGGAGGTGAGGTAAACACTGAACAGCATTTGAATGCCAGTCACAAAGTAAAAGATCCTGGTCAACTTACCCAAACTTCCCGAACTTTGGTTTCCCAGTCTATTCAATGGAGCAACTGGTGTTGACCACAGAGGATTATTGTGAGAACTTGGTGATATCATCAACACAGACCACTGAGCACTGGGGCATGGAAGGAGAACGGCAAGGGGAACATCGGTCCAGGTGGACAGAGAGGGAAACAGAAGCCTGGGGACATCACTGTCCCCATCATCCCCCAATCTGAACAAGAGATTCTCAACCTCCAAACAACCTTATTTGTGGCCCATTCATAGGGCCCAGCCTGTCCTGACCCATCTCCTCCCACCCAGTCGGGCCTCCCTGCCCCATTGACTTCTGGGAGCCATGGCCTCGGACTCACCACCTCCACCAGAGTTCATTGAATTCCACGACTGCAAATTGCAAACTGACCTGATGATGGAGTAGCCAGCATTCTATCAGCTTTAGGTCAATGGATGTCAAGAATCCTGTTATCACTGTGTCCAGCTCTCAGACAATGGTGGGAAGTTGGTTTCCAGGCGGTGGAGTCTTTGTTGTAATCAGTTTGGTAATTCACCAAACTGAATTGGGTGGGATGCAGGAACATGTGTCCCCTCGTGCAGAGTTGTGAGAAAGGATGCTTTGTCATCACTGCAGCTCAAATTCGGTGGGCATAGAATCCCCTCCTGATTTCTAAAGCCTTTTTGGAGTCAGTGAGTCTGAGAAGGGGCCTTCTGATTCAGTGAGTCTGAGAAGGGGCCCAGAAAATGCATTTTTAACCAGCAGAAGCCACCAGTGGTTCTGAGGCAGGTGGTCTGTGAATCACACTTTTCAAATACAGCTTTAGATGTTTGGAAAACAGTCCTACCTGTTCTTAAGCCACATGTAAATTGCTGTGATTTTCAGAGGCTTCCTCTGGACAAAAATACTCCCAAGATCAAATATAGTGGCTGTTCTGCTCAGGACTGGTGGGGGCAATCACCTGTCCTGAGCTTGGAGAGCCCATTAGGAAAGCAGATTAACTAAGTATTTAGAAGATCCAGATGCGTTTGGAATATCATTATGACTCTTCCCTGCAGGGAGGACTAAAGACACTTCTACACCAGAGAGAGAGAGAGAGTCCCTGTGCACGCACATGCACTCACACACACACTCACACACACACACACACACACACATCTCTGCCACGTGGACTCACTAAGTTCATCTCACCTTCTACAAACATAGATTTCCTTGTGTTACCAATTTTACCCTTTCAGGTTCAAGTTGAGCCAACCCAGAGTAAAATAAAATCTAGACACTCTCTGGAGCTTAGGTTTTCTCCAAATCCTACTGGGGTTTTTTGTTTGTTTCTTTGTCTGTGTGGTTGATTTGTTTGTTTTTGCTTATTAACAAATAATGATGATAGAGTGATCCCTGTATCCAGATATGGACTTGAGCCCCCAGCCTCGGTCCCAGCTCAAAATCCAGCGCCCTCTTCCTTAGGAAACCCAAGACTGCTGAGGCTAGTTCTTTTATTTTCAAGCAATCAAATTCCTTCAGTACTCCCAGTCCAAATAAATACATGCATCCAAAAAATCAGATTAATAGTGTAAATTATTTGCAGCAATAACATGCACACTATACACTCACCACTGTGCTTAACTAAAGATTTCTGTCCATGTCAACCTGGTGGATACTGGTACTTACCCCTGAGGTCAAAAGGAATTAAAATGGGGGGTGGGGGGCAGGAATTTTAAGCCGGGAAGAAAGAACATAAAGCACGTGTATTTTCTATTTTATCCTACAGTGAGAGGCGTCTTCATTCATTTCCTTTTCTAATCATGGCAAAATCATTCCTTTCTGGATTTTAGGCCCCCTTATCTACTATCAGCAG
>NW_006783631.1:4774661-4777720 GCF_000442215.2 Lipotes vexillifer | reverse complement strand
TTCTATCAGCAGGAAAACATGTTTTGTTTTGTGTGGGGTTTTTTTTTAGGACTTATTAGTTCTACTAGCACAAAAAAAAGTAGCATACATAAAATTATTAAAGCATCATATAGCCAGAGATTTCCGAGAAAATCGATTGTATTACCAATAATAATAATATTCAAAATCTTTATATTTACAGTTTTGCCTCTAGCCTGTCTTCATTCAGGCCTCTGAATGACCGTTTCCCTAGCAAAGTGACGTGACGGCAATTGTCATAACTGAAGTCAAACACGCCATGCTTGAGATTTTCCTACGCGCCAGGCTCCGCTTTCAGGGTTTCACTTATTCTGACCACACAGTTCTTGACACAACTGTACGAATCTCATAGAAGCTGAATCTGAGGCCAGAGCGGCCTTTGAATTTGCCCCAGGTCACCAAGCTGGTAAGACGCAGGAGCAGGGTCAGGATGGGAGGCTGACCTCTGGTGTCTCACGGTCAGACCTATGCTGCAGGAGTCATGATATTATCAGCCCTAGACTCTCATAGGCCTTCTCAGGCTTCGGCAAATTCAAGATACAGGTCCTAGGTCCAACCGTTTACCTAATCACACTGTGAGCTGAATCTTAACAGAGGCATTTAAATACTTTCCCTGTAACCTGGAGATACTAGTAGGGACGCTACCTCCTCTAAAAGGTTGACATGGAGTCAAAAGAGCTGAAAAGTGCCATCTACAAATTGAAGATTTAGTTCCTTTTAAAATTTGTTTTATTGAAGTATAATTGACTTACAATGTTGTGCTAGTTTCTGCTGTACAGCAAAGTGATTTAGTTATACATATACATACATTCCTTTTCATATACTTTTCCATTATGGTTTATCACAGGATACTTAATAGATTTCCCTGTGCTCTACAGTAGGACCTTGTTGCTCATCCATTCTCTATCTAATAGTTTGAATCTGCTAATCCCAAACCTCCAATCCATCCTTCCCCACATCCCCGCCCCCTTGGCAACCACAGGTCTGTTCTCTATGTCTTTTAGTATGTTTCTGCTTCATAGATAAGTTCATTTGTGTCATATTTTAGGTTCCACATATAAGTGATATCATATGGTATTTATCTTGCTCGTTCTGACTTACTTCACTTCGTATGAGAAAATCTAGGTCCATACTGAAGATTTAGTTCTTAATAAGTCATTATCTTTACCACTTCAAATCCTTCTTGAGAGGATACATTTTTTACCCCAACTATTCAGGAAAATACTTACTAATTTAATGGAAATAAGGACGGCAGAGAGGGAGGGAGGGATGAAAGAAAGAGAAACTAGGATAGAAACAAAAGATGAGAAATGGCAGAACTGAGATTAGAACCCAATGTGTCATACTGATACTCCAAAAGCCAATAGGAAAAGAAATTATTTTATATGCCTTTTAATTTAGTTTCATGGTAGTTTTTTGTTTTTTATTTTTTGGTTTTTTTTACTTTTTTTTTAATTGGAGTATAATTGCTTTACAATGGTGTGCTAGTTTCTGCTCTACAACAAAATGAATCAGTTATATATATACATATGTTCCCATATTTCTTCCCTCTTGCATCTCCCTCCCTCCCACCCTCCATATCCCACCCCTCCAGGAGATCACAAAGCAACTAGCTGATCTCCCTGTGCTATGCGGCTGCTTCCCACTAGCTATCTACCTTACATTTGGTAGTGTAAATATGTCCATGCCTCTCTCTCGCTTTGTCACAGCTTACCCTTCCCCCTCCCCATATCCTCCAGTCCATTCTCTAGTAAGTCTGTGTCTTTATTCCTGTCTCACCCCTAGGTTCTTCATGACATTTTTTTTCTTAAATTCTATATATATGTGTTAACATATGGTATTTGTCTCTCTCTTTCTGACTTACTTCACTCTGTATGACAGACTCTAGGTCTATCCCCCTCATTACAAGTAGCTCAATTTCGTTTCTTTTTATGGCTGAGGAATATTCCATTGTATATATGTGCCACATCTTCTTTATCCATTCATCTGATAATGGACACTTAGGTTGTTTCCATCTCCAGGCTATTGTAAATAGAGCTGCAATGAACATTTTGGTATATGACTCTTTTTGAATTATGGTTTTCTCAGGGTATATGCCATATATCCCGTGGTAGTGTTTGAAACCTGATTTCTTTTCCTTGTAACATTTCAGCAGAAATCTCACCCTCGGGAATGCATGACTCAAGTCACGGCATGTTGGAGGAAACTGGGGATTTTTATAATCATCTCAGGACAGAGACACTCAATATAGCAGAAAGACTGTGGTTCAGTAAAGTTGCTCTGTGAAGACTTACCTGATAAAAACCCACACCAAGTGAAAAGAAGGTGCATTCTCCATTTAGAACAAAGCCAAGTGCCTTCCTGACTTCCCACCCCACCTCAGGTTTGCTTTTTCTGCAGAAACAATAACACTTCCACTCCAGAGGCAAAGGCTATTGGGAGACCACCCTGCCCCTCATGACCCCACACAGTATTATTATTGGTATTGTTCTTGTCCTTACCATTTTCATTATATATTAGTGACCCTGCTCTTAGAGTGAGTAAAGTACTCTCTGAAAGTAATCTGTTCCCTCAGAGTTCTGAGTGAATAAATGGATTAAAGACCTACATGTGGGGCTTCCCTTGTGGTTCAGTGGTTAAGAATCTGCCTGCTAATGAAAGGGACACAGGTTTGAGCCCTGGTCAGGGAAGATCCCACATGCCACAGAGCAACTAAGCCTGTGCGCCACAACTATTGAGCCTGCACTCTAGATCCCATGAGCCACAACTACTGAGCCCGTGCGCCACAACTACTGAAGCCCGCGTGCCTAGAGCCTGTGCTTCACAACAAGAGAAGCCACCGCAATGAGAAGCCCATGCACCTCAACAAAGAGTAACCCTCACTCAACACAACTAGAGAAAGCCCACACACAGCAACGAAGACCCAATGCAGCCAAAAATAAAAATAAATATTTTTTTAAAAAATAAATAAATAAAATAAAGACCTACATGTAAGACCAGACACTATAAAACTCTTAGAGTAAAGAACAGGCAGAACACTC
>NW_006783631.1:4755796-4774651 GCF_000442215.2 Lipotes vexillifer | reverse complement strand
TCTTTCACATAAATAGCAGCACTATTTGTGTGTGGGCGGGGAGGGGTCTGTATCCTAAAACAAAGGAAATAAAAGCAAAAATAAACAAATGGGACCTAATGAAACTGAAAAGTTTTGCACAGCAAAGGAAACCATCAACAAAATGAAAAGACAACTTACTGAATGGGAGAAAATATTTGTAAATGATAAGACCAATAAGGGTTAATATCCAATATATATAAACAGTCCAGCAACTCAACATCAAAAAAACAAACAGCCTGATTGAAAAATGGGCAGAAGAACTGAACAGACATTTTTCCAAAGAGAACATGCTGATGGCCAACAGGCACATGAAAAGATCCTCAACATCACTAATAATCAGGGGAATGCACATCAAAAGCATAATGAGATATCTCCTCACACCTGCCAAAATGGCTATCATCAAAAAGAACACTAATAACAAATGTTGGCAAGGAAAAAAGGGAGCCTTTGTACACTGTTTGTGGGAATGTAAATTGGTGCAGTCACTATGGAAAACAGCATAGGGGTTTCTCAGAAAACTAAAATTAAGACTACCATATGATTCAGCAATTTCACTCCTGGGTATATATCCCCAAAAAAGCCAATAACACTAGTTTGAAAAAATACGCCCCAATATTCACAGCAGCATTATTTACAATAGCCAAGACATGGAAACAACCTAAATGTTCATCAGCAGATGAATGGATAAAGAAGATGTGGGACCTTGGGCAGGTCCCTTCACTTTTGTGGACTTCAAACACAATAGAAATAGATCCACAGACAAAGAAAACAAACTTATGATTACCAAAGGGGAAAAGGGAGGGAGGGAAAAATTAGAAGTTTGGGATTAAAAGACACTCATTACTATATATAAAATTGATAAACAGCAAAGACCTACTGTATAGCACAGGGAACTATATTCAATATCTTGTAATAACCTATAATGGAAAAGAATCTGGAAAAGAATATATATATGTATATATAAATAAATCACTTTGCTGTATACCTGAAACTAACACAACACTGTAAATCAACTATACCTCAATTTTAAACATGCACAAATGCTGGGTTTGGACCACATTATCTCAGTGGGTCCTCAGGATGTCACCAGTCTGGGAGGCCAGCCCTGCCCTGTTGATGTCTTGCTCTCTCTGTAATCACTAGTGGGTTTCACTAACTCAGTTATCTCAGAATTGAGATCCAGTAAAGGAGTCATTAACGATTTAACTGTGTTTAAAAAGAAAATTTAAAAGATCTCCGGATCTCCCACAATGCTATCTAAAGGACAAAATGTCATCATTTAAGTTTTGACATAATTATTACATGTAAGGTTAAGTGCTCACCGCTGGGTAATCCTTCCTGAATAACTGCAGTGTTCCTAGCAGACCCCTGAGTTGCCTGGAATCTGCTAGGGAAGCCCTAACTCCACAGGATGAGTGAGGAGATTTAAACAATGGACATGGAGGAGAGGGTCCTGTCTCTCGGAGAATATCCCAGCAAACTACAGCAAGGTGGGGGGGGGGGGCAGGGGGCAAACCCCACACCCCACCAGGGTGGGCCGTGCAGTGCAGGCACCCACACAGCTGCAGCTGCACTTGGGTAAAGACTCCGGCCATCGTGCCTCCCCCATTATTGCTATTATTACACTCATCATTATCATATCTCTCCAGGTACCAATTTTTGCTGCAAAACAACACAAAATCTCAGTGGAGTAACAGTCTGCATTATTTCTCACTCGTGTGTGCAGGTCTGCTGGTTTGGCCAGGCCACAGGTTCAGTTGAGATCTGCTCATGTGTCTCTCGTCCTCCAGGGACCAGCAGGCTTCCTGGGGCACAGCCCTTTCCCAGTGATGGCAGAGAGTGTGGAGACAGGAAGAAACGCACAGGGCCCCTCCAGGCCTGGGCTCAGAATTGGTGCACTGGACACTCCTACCCACATTCTACGTGCTGAAACAAGTCACAGAGCCAAGACTAACGTCAATGGGGAGACAGGTGAACTCCTCCCATGGCAGGTGGGAATGAAACTTGCTGAACCATAATGTCATCTTCCACACTCCTTAAGACCATGAGCCTTTGAGGACAGGGACCATTCTTATTCCTCCCCAGCACTTTGCCCTGCATGGTTCTAGAAAAGTTGACTCTCATTCATTCACTGGGATCCAGTCCAGTGGTACCCAATGGTGGGGCACTCAGGCCAAAAGCCATAACCAAAGGGAAGTCAAGGTCGGCAAACTAACATCGGGGAAGTTTTCTGTTAAAAATGAATAGAGGGCTTCCCTGGTGGTGCAGTGGTTGAGAGTCTGCCTGCCGATGCAGGGGACGTGGGTTCGTGTCCCGGTCCGGGAAGATCCCACATGCCGTGGAGCGGCTGGGCCCGTGAGCCATGGCTACTGAGCCTGCACGTCCTGTGCTCCACAACAGGAG
Source organism: Lipotes vexillifer (assembly GCF_000442215.2). Classification (NCBI taxonomy): domain Eukaryota; kingdom Metazoa; phylum Chordata; class Mammalia; order Artiodactyla; family Lipotidae; genus Lipotes; species Lipotes vexillifer. The sequence continues at coordinate 4,772,227 of NW_006783631.1, read as the reverse complement.
AGGACACAAAAGTGAGAGGCCCGCGTACCACAAAGAAAAAAAAAGAATAGACATGGAAAACAAACTTATGGTTGCCAAAGGAGAAAGGAGGGTGAGGAAGAGAGATAAACACTACAATATATAAAATAGATAACCAACATAGACCTACTGTATACCACAGGGAACTCTGCTCAATACACTGTAATGACCTAAATGGGAAAAAAATCTGAAAAAGAATATATACATGTGTATGTATAACTGAATCACATTGCTGTACACCTGAAACTAATGTAACATTGTTAATCAACTATACTCCAATATAAAATTAAAATTTCTTTAAATGGCAAAAATTTAAATTTAAAATTTTTAAATATATTTTCTTCCAATTGAATATTGTCCCACAATTTTCTTTTCTGCCAGATTCAAAAAAAAAAATGAATAAACATAGAAAACAAACTTATGTTACCAAAGAGGATGGAGAGGGAGTGGGAGAGATAAATTAGGAGTTTGGGATTAACATGTACACACTGCTATATTTAAAATAGATAAACAACAAGGACCTACTTATAACACAGAGAGCTATATTCAATATCTTGTAATAACCTATAAGGGAAAGAATCTGAAAAAGAATACACACACACACACACACACACACACATATATATATATACGTACATACACATATATAAAACTGAATCGCTTTGCTGAAACTAACACAACATTGTAAATTAACTATACTTCAATTTTTAAAAGTGGTTAAAAAATAATGAACTGAGCTCCAGTGACATGAGTCTTTCCAGGAGGTGGGCTGTAAAAGTAAGGCAGTGCCAAATCTAAAAGCTCTGAAGCAACAAGACAGTGATTGTACTGGACAAAGAGAAACATTGACAGTTGCCAGTGCCATGGTGGTGACAGGGCTTGAGAACAGGCAGATGCTCGACCATCACAGCCACAGCAGCAGCAGAAACAGAACCCCAAGAGGGGCCAGGATCCCACAGCAGTGTCATGCTCCCTCTTCAGCTCAGATGTGCTCCTCGAGACCAGGGGATTAGCAGCTTGGTGGGTGCCAATCGCTTTGTCAGTGGGCTTTGTCGCTGGAGACATCTGGATCCTTTCACCACAACTAATGAGAGTGTTGTCTTAATTGAGCTTTCTGATGTCAACTTTGATTTCTTCATCTATAAAATGGGAACAATAGTTTTTCAGTTTGACAGTGATCTGAATAAAATGCCCATTGTTCAGTATCTCAAGGAAGGATCGTAATGGAACCAAATTTAAATAAGAAATTGTACAAAAATGTGGAAAGGCTATCTCCCAGGAAACTGGGAATGAAAGAGGGGAAAAGGTGAAAACCATAGTGAATGTGACGTTTCAGAAAAGAAACAGATGAGGACAGTTATATTTATTTTGTTCACATCATGTTACTAACATCATGCTGAAATACGTAAATTGGTGTAGCCACTATACAGTATGGAGGTTCCTTAAAAACTAAAAATAGAGCTACCACATGATCCAGCAATCCCACTCCTGGGCATATATCTGGAGAAAACCATAATCTGAAAGGATACATGCACCCCAGTGTTCATAGCAGCACTATTTACAATAGCCAAGACGTGGAAGAAACCTAAGTGACCATCGACAGGGGAATGCATAAAGATGTGGTATATATATACTGTACAATGGAATACTACTCGGCCATAAAAAAAAGAATGAAATAATGCCGTTTGCAGCTACATGGATGGACCTAGAGTTTGTAGGAACTCTTGATGGTCTCATCCTCCTCTCTAACAGGATTCCTCCGGGTTGGGTGCCTCAGGAGAAGGTGGGTCCAGGTCAGCTCCACGGTGTGCCAATCATGGTGGTCTCCTTCCCCTTCCTGGTGGTGGCTGGTAGGTAGCAGTGGGTCAGCTGGCTAGTGAGACATGAGGGGCAGTCATTAGGGGGTTCCCAGGAAAGCAGTCCTTTCTATTTGAAGAAAGAAATCTTGGAAGAGATAGCATCTTCTGCCCCTGGGAATCCCTATGTCTGAATGTAATACCTGGAAAACAGTGTGGCCATCATATGATCAAGAAGGAGCCATCCTGGGGGCAAAGGTGGCACAGGAGGTTGACAGAATGGGGAGACTTCCCTTGATGTCATCATTGAGCTTCTAACTAGGAATAGTGGAGCTGCCAACTACTAAGCTTCTGGTTATATGTAATAATAGATGCCCTTATCATAACAACAAATCTGGGTCTCTGTCTCCTCTTACTTACAGCCAAGGGCTCCTTAACTCATGGGGTCAGTAGGTGCTGGAGCAGAAGAGATAAAATCTTCCCCAAGTCCCGGGTGAGTACCTGACGATACGGGATCAGTAATGTGAGTCTATCATCATGGGACAGTCTGGTCTGGGAGATGGAATCAAGCCAGGCACCAGGGACAGAGAGTTCCCAAGGGTCAGTCCCGAGTACTCCCTGTGGGGGAGCAGAGACAGAGGAGAGACAGCCATCCATATGGGACATTAGGGAAATTCAAAATGTACAGGTGTTACCGAAAGTGGGATCTGGCTGCTTGCCACTCAAAAGCCAGTAAAGAGTGGAAAGGAAAGTTTGCTTTATTTTGGAAAAATAACACACTGACAAACAGTGTGCAAGAGCTTTTATAGGCGGAGGGAGGGGACTACATGCAGAAACAGCAGAGTCAGCTATGACCGTCATCTTGAAATTGGTCTTCGGTGGTCTGACTGACGTCATCTTGATTGTTTCCGGTACAGTTAATCTTCAGTTCCAGGGTCGGTTTGTTCCCATTTCCTTGAGGCCAATTCTCGGAATTGTGGCAGCTTATGTCATGGCTACAATCTGGTCATCAGCCAAGAAGTAGTTAACTTCTTCCACCTGTTGGCGATTCCAGTGTCTATAAGACAGCTCACAGGATATGGCTCAGAATATTATCTACAGCCCTTGAGAAGGAACTAAAGGTCCCTGACTCTGCTTAATGACTAAACTATTATTATTTGGTCTCCTTTAACTCTTTTCCTTTGTTTCTGTATTTTCTCACTTCTCTGATTAAACATATTCTTTGGCTAAAGTTTTTCCACAGACAAAAGGCGGGCAGAGGACATGGGGTTGGGGAAGGACCATAGGGTCCTGTTCCATTTCACAGGCTGTAAAAAACTTTAACCAATGGGGAGCCCCTCAAACCACACCCAAGGAGATCAGTGCCAAATAGATCTACACTGAGGGCCAGCTCTGCATAAGGAAACAAATATTTTTCCATATCTTAGACTGAGGTCCCAATTATATAATTGACTTCCACCTTGAGTGTCATAATGCAGCATTTCATAGAATTGAAAGGCAGCTCCTGAAAGTAGAGATGCTTTTCTACAGGAACATTAGCTGGTATTGTCAGGAATAATGCCCCAGTCACAGGGTAATGTGTTGAGTGAGTTGTTTCTGACAATTACATGTCTGATTTCCATGCTTCCTTTATTCTAAGATGTATGACCCGTGTTACCAAACACAGAGCTGGACTCCTAACTCCTCTCCCTTTGAAGCCTATGTGAATTTGAGACCTTCTTACTGGCGCTCCACACCAGCATGGGTTACTGAGAATGCTGATGATTTATTTCTCAGGAAAGCTCTGCAAAGGAGGACAGTCACCCATCTGTCTGAGACTTTTGCAGGGCAACAGTCCTGTCGGCAGCCTCAAGGATAAATGGACTGACCTGTAAATGTCCCCATCATCTGCAGCCATTGATTGATGAGAAAGAGGTGAGCTGGGAGAAGGGAGTTTGAAAAGCTTCATTTCAAATGGGACTCTGAGGCTGGCAGCTGCTCTGTAACCACAAGTGGCTGAAGGTCCTCCCCCGCCACCCCACCCCCAGTCTTTCTTTTATACCTCGTTTTTTTTATGCATATCAATAGTCAGGCAGACAAGGTCAAGGAACTTCCTCAGACACTGTTTACCTGTCTGTTACACTTCAGTCAGTGAGGTATCTTTCCAGGGCAGCAATCAAATTAAATAACCTAAGTATCCTTGGGTCACTTCTATAATTTGCACCACTTATAACCATTTGCAAGTCTCCTTGGAATGGCCACAGCATAAATCCTTCTCTTTAAGACAGAAAAGCTGGCATCTCCACTTGACCAAAGTGGTGCTTTACTCCTGGTGTTTACATTTTTCGAAAGGCTTCTTCCCTTCTTGGGTCCAGGCAGAATTGAGTGTTTGCTTGAGGGAGACTGTCACCTTGACCAAGGAAAGGAGTTCTGAAGAGACCAAGGAAAGGAGTTCTGTGTACAAGGCTTGCAAATCTCAAGTGATGCCCTCTGCATAGGCTTCAACCTGGCTCTAAAAATCTTACCCGTAACAGAAACAGGGAGCTAGAAAGTATTGCTTACCTACAAAGAACAAGGCCCGTTTGGTCCATGCTTTTGCAGGAAGCGCTGGATCCAAATGTCAAAATCTAATGATAAAGCCAGAGATTCCTATTGGGTCCCGACACAACTATAGTTAAGGGAAGAGCTCAGCTCCTGGCCACATAGGTCTGACCCTGCAGTCACATTCTCTTCACTGTATCCCACTGCACCTCAGAATGAAGATCATGCCATTACCTGGAAATGGAAATAGATCAAACTTTGCAAATTCCAGATAACAGATCTCAAGGGATTGAGTGAACAAGCAAAGCTCCTGGAAGCTTCCACACTTTCCTGCTACTTCTCTTCCCACACCACTGGCAGCCCTATTTCCCACTCAGAAAATGAGAGTCCTACTGTACAGCACAGAGAACTGTACTCAATGGTTTGTAATAACCTCTAAGGGAAAAGAACCTGGAAAAGATTCTTGGATATATTCTCAGAATATAATATATCCAGAATATAATATATCCAGAATATATTCTGGATATATTCTCAGTTATATATATACAACTGAGTCACCATGCTGTACACCTGAAACTAACACAACATTGTAAATCAACTACACTTCAATAAAAAAAATCAAGATATAAAACATTTTCTTAACTTCTAAAGTTCCCTCTAGCCTCTTTGCAGACAATCACCAACTCTTGTCCTTAACCTTAGGCAGCCACTGGTCTGCTTTCTGTCACTACAGTTTTGTCTTAAAAGATAAATTTTTATTGAAAATTGCAACCAAAAACAAAAGGAGAGAGAGAGAGAGAGAGTCCTCCAGTTAGAAGGGATCAGAGAGAGGAGCATGACCCATCTGGACTCACACAGCAGGCCAGTAGCCAAACCATGACTGCGATCCTTCATCTGAGCCTAGAGCAGGCCATGGATTTTCAGCTCAAGCTGTGAATTAGAATCACCTGTACAGACTATTTAAAATATAGACTCTAAGACTTCATCCCAGGGCCCTCAATCAAGGTCTCCATCGTGGGCCACAGGTCTCTGTATTTTTTTAAAAATCTCCCCAGAACTCTGGGTGATTTCTTTTTCTCTACACTTTTCCATTATTTGAACCTTTCATAATGAAAATAAAATCAACGACTTTTCTATAAAATCAACAAATAACAGTGTCATCTGTGTGCGTGTGTGTTGGAGGGTGGGTCCCAAACTTCCCAGGTTCCTCTCAAGGAGTTTTGCTGCTCAAACCCCTTACCCATTGCTTGTAATGAAAATCAAAGAAATACTATCTACCCTGACAAGGGAGACCAAAGAAAGTGAAAAGACCTACAATCAAAGTGAAATTTAAAGGGCACAGAGTTTGAAGTTGGAAAAGCCCTGGGTGTGAATTCTCACTTTGGCATTTATTTCTAGCTCAGTCCTACTGACAAGTAGTTTAATTGCTCTGAGCTCTGCTTTCCCTGTCTATACAATGGAGACCACTTCTCTCTAGCAGGACCAAGGTGATTACTAAGCACAACAGTGCACGTAGTGCACCTAATGCATACTCGATATTCACAAATAGTAGCTATTACTATCATCCATTTCATCGTTATCAAAACTAATATTTGATTAGCATCGATGAACTTTTGCTCCCAAGAAATGAGTGGGAAGAAAGAGAAGACACTTCCAGAGGCTGTGACTCAAAAGGGGCAATTTACAAGTGTACAGGTGCAGAAAGCACCACAAGCCAGGGCAGTCACTTCTCCAACCTCCTCTGGAAACATTACATCCGTCTTCTTTTATGCTGAGAGTTCTCAAGGTAAGGTTCTCTGTTCTTTCTGCAGCTGGTAGAAAGCCAAGGACAAGGGAAGCACTCAACATCACAATTTTATCTCCTCTCTCTTTTTAGAGCTGCCCCAAGAGAAGAAAAATCAACCACTCTCTGGGTAGTTTTTGTGGAAGAAAAGTGGCATCAAAACTTGGAAGCCGCTTGTTTAAATTTCCAAAGAAAGAGGCATTGTGATCTTTTCATGTTTTGTGGCATGTGTCGAAGCAGATCATATCAAAGGCACCGTGTAATGGCATCGGAAAAAGGAAAAGAGAATCAGTCAGAAGGTTCCATCTCCTCCACGTGAATTAACAGTGGGAATGTGGCTGTTAAAATCATCTCGTTGTATCAGGAGGAGGAAATAATAAGGAAAGAATCACAAGACAAATTGCAGCATGAAAAATCATCCTTTAAAAAAAAATAGAGCTTCTGTTAAAATGACATCAAACAAGTGGTTACAAAAGGGAAAACTACAGTCAGTTTAGTCTGCCCCAGAGGGTCGCATCAGCTCAAGAGATCCTGCAGCTCACCTTCCAGGACAGAAGGGCATCCTTAGCACCCTCACATTCTCCAGGGTTTTGCTGGAGGGCACGGAGACTTGGGGAAGTTAAGTGCCTCACTCAGGGTCCCTCAGTAGGAAGGAAAAAACCCAAGTATCTCTCCTGTCCTCTTTTCTATTTGTTCAGACCAGCTCATTCCCCAGAAGAGGGTTTATCTGAACACAGAAATGTTCAGCTTTTAGTTCAGGTCACCAGGCAGAGGTGGCCTCTTTGCCTAAGGGGTTGAGGAAAACATGTTCAGCCAGGTGATAGCTAACAACCCTCAGAAGGAAAGCTTGGCTCTCAGGGACCAGGTCAGACGTGGGGAGAAAGAGCCCACCCAGAGGAGAGAGAAAGCCCAGACTCCACCTGTCGATTTTAAAGAGAGAGGAAATTCCCACATCATTCTTAATGACTCTCATGCCACCTCTTATGGACCTGGTGCCCACGTCCAAGGTGGTCCAGGCCCAGAAAATACAGTGAGAGACTCAATGCGCACATCACAGAAACCAGGACCCAGCGGGAGAAAGGAGAGACATGTCAGAGGCTAAAAGCACAGCACTTCCATGGTTTTCAAAGAAGAGTATATTATGCTGAACCCCTTTCATTGTCTTCCTAGGTTTCTGAGACCCTGAAACTCTAAAGAATCTCTTGATGTGCAGGTCAGTCAACAGTGAAGCCAAATCCGGCCTCTGTACAATGACACCAAATTAAATCTCAGAGACAGAGTTTTCAGTGCAGTAGAAAAGAATAGCTTTATTGCTTTGCCAGGGAAAGGGGGCCACTGCAGGCTAATGCCCTCAAAACTGTGTGTCCCAATCTGGAGGGGCTAGTGATGGCTCAAAGAGGAGAGTGTGATCAGCTTGTGGACATTCTTCTGATTGGTTGGTGGTGAGGTAATTGGGAGCCAGCATAATCAGCCTTCTGGTTCCAACAGGTATGGGGTCTACATGCTTGTGGGCAGCACACAGTTAACTTCTGCCACCTGGGGGCGCAGGTTTCAATATCTGCAAACAGTCTGGTTCTCATGTATTCACTCTCACACGTGGCCCTTCACAGTGGGGGACTCTGGAAATAAACAGCTCCTTCCTAAGGCAAGAGTGTATGACACTTCAACCACAAGCCTGGAGTCTAGAAGATTGCAATTTTATATCTAAAAGTGGATTTTCTCTATATTAGTTGAAAACTATAGGATAAAATTAACCAAATCCTCCTCATCTTTTGTCACAGTCTCATGTGAGAGGCTGAATAATTTTTTTTAAAGAAACCTAAGTGGACTCGGCAAAACTGACCGTAAATATTCCCAGACAGTGTGTTCTTTCAGAGAAAGCAAGGGTCACTTAGGTTTGTGGGAAGGGTTCTTTGCTTTCCCTGAGTCCTGAGGTAGATTTATTAGGGTCGGAATAACACAGAGATGTAACCCCACTCCAACTCTATCCAGCCCTATGTTTCATTTTTCTGCCTCCCAAATCTTCCTCAAGCCGGCCATGTGGTGGGTCCTCCTGCTTCAGCCAAGTCCAGGACAGCACGGCCCCACCCTCCCTAGACTGGTGATTTGTCAGTCACAGGTCACAGGCTGCCCACAGTGCTTTCTGTGGTCCAGCCTTATGGTCTGTCTGCTCAACACTGTGAGATGGGGGTTCCGTGCTGTTGTGTAAACTGGCAGAACTCACCAAAAAGGGTACTAACAAGATTCCCTACTCTCTCCTGTCTCTAATGAGGACAGCTTAAAGTTGAAGGAACAAACTAAGAATGTTCTCTGTGTCAGCTTAACAATATCCTTATAAACAGCTTTTCGGAAGGTGGTCATAATGTGCCTGAACCAAATCATTGGTGTAACCATTGTAGTAAGTGATTTCAGAAAAATAACTTGAATATCATTTCTAATAGCCTTGCATGAGTTGGAAGCAGAGCAGAGTCACCTCCACTGTGTTCATTCTGGGGAAAGGGAGGTGGCAGGAGCCCAGGGCTTTCCCAGGTTCCTGGGTGTCCTGAGGAGCCCTTCACCCTGCCACTTCTTCCCTTATGAGAGAAGGGTGCTGATGGCACCACCGGGGTTCATGCAGCGCCTGCACCGCCCAAAGATTTCTGCCTCCAGGGCTTCTTTGTAAACATAATAGATGGCTTTGTAAACATAAGTCTGAAGTCTGGTGTTTAGAGAACTTTCTTGAAAAATTCTTCCAGGATATGTCAATAACCATTTGAAAGGATAAAACTTTAGGGAGTCAACTTTCTTGGTTCACAAAAGATGGTCTCAGCCATAGGATGGACCTGCATTTGTATAGCCAGGAGCCCCTGTCCATCAGGACAAAGCTTCAGAGAACTGAAACATCCTGCAGCAAAACATCCGGGGTTGTTCTGGGGAGTAGATCATTGTAGGAATGCCATATCTGGGATTACACTGCATGACATGTACCTGCCCGGCCTCCCAGATCCACTTACTGAGTGGCGTCTCTTGAGGGGTAGATGTGAGCATCTCAATCAGGACTGGGAGGGACAACTCATCTCTGTATCTCCAGCATAGGTGATAACACATAGTAGGTACTAGAAAAAGGTAAATGAATGAATGAAAGGCTATGTAACCTAAACTTTGGTTTCCCCATCTATAAAATCGGGGAAATAAACACAGGACCTGCCAACTTTATAGTGTTACCTAATGCAAGTTTGTGTGCCCAGTGTACAGTGAGGCCAAACAATACCAAACATCAGAGTTTGGAGCAGAGAAAGGTTTATTGCAGGGCCATGCAAGGAGATCGGGGGCTCATGCCCCCAAAATACCCAAACTCCCCAAAAGTTTTCAGCAAAGCATTTTTAAAGGCCAGGTGAGGGAGGGGCATGGCCGTTTGTGGCAAACTTCTTGGTGTAGGAATCCTTTGTTCTTGCAGCTGTTCATGCAGGTCAGGTCACAATGTTCCTGTAAACCTCCAACAAGACAAATGTTATTCCCTGTTCTGCAACTTTTTATCCCTCTAGGAATGGAAGAGAGTTATACTCTTAAAGGTTGAGAATGGGCTATCCTGTATATTTCAGGCTACAGGCAACATTCTTGAAGCAAAAGCAATAGGTATTGATACAAAGGTTAAAGTAAAAGAAATAGCTCTAATATGGAGTCAGATTTGTTCTTTACAATAGGGTGAATGAGAGCATCAGGAAGTAAGATAAGCCACATTCATTATTGCATCTTCAGGCAGCCTCTTCAGATCCATTCCTTTCTTTTGAACTTAGTGTTCTGTATTATGACTTACACATCCAGGGGTCTGTCTTTGCTCACAGACTTGATGCTCTTGGAGGACAGGGACTGGTGATGTTTATTTCTGTATCCTCATGCCTAGTCCAGACACTCAAGGGTGTTGCTGAATGGGTCCCAGAGATAATGCACCCCTGAAAACATCTCTCTGAGCCCCAACCCTGGTGGCCACATGCCGCTGGGCCCCTCGGACACTTGGGCATCCGAGGACACTGACTTGCACCTGAGCGACAGTCGTAAGAAATGAAGTTAAATGTCTTTATGAGGGAATGTCAGATGCATGAGGAGAAGCTGTGGAGCAGGGAACAGTGGGCCCCAGGAGCATGTATAATAAGGCCAGAGTTGCAGGAGGGCAGCCGCTGGGCCACAGAAGATTAAGCTGATGGTACTGGGCAGAGGGCAGAGGGGCTCAGGCTGTTAGCATCCCAACCTCTCTACGTTCATGCCTATTTCCTTCCACGGGTAAAAAGATCTGTGCTCCCCAGCCGCTCATGGAGGAGTTTGTCAAGACGAGAAATCCACTCTGAAACACTTTACGTCTTCCACACAACTGGCTCATTCACAACGTAATTGTGCCTGAAGCAGAGGAATGCAAACACTCCCCAGGCATTGCGGCCGCAGCCTGCACCCAGATCTCAACAATACTTGCCAAGCTCTCTGCTTTACCTTGATTTTCACACACACACACACACACACACACACAAAAGATGGGAGCAGGATACCCTGGGACCTTCTTTAGAATAAGAGATGCTTGAATATATTGCTCATCTTCTGCAGGAAAAATTATATCCCGTCCCATGCTCTTTTTTTTTTTTTTGCGGTATGCGGGCCTCTCACTGTTGTGGCTTCTCCCGTTGTGGAGCACAGGCTCCAGACGTGCAGGCTCAGCGGCCATGGCTCACGGGCCCAGCCGCTCCGCGGCACGTGGGATCTTCCCGGACCAGGGCACGAACCCGTCGAACCCATGTCCCCTGCGTTGGCAGGCGGACTCTCAACCACTGCGCCACCAGGGAAGTCCCTCATGTTCTTTCTTAAAGGAGAAAATCTTTTTCTTTTTAAAGGCATTAATGATCCACACGGCCAAATAAATTCATATTCTCCATCAGGGTTGGCTAATCCATGGCACTTACCCCAGCCCTCCCTTCTTCATCCGTGATAGACATTCCTTACCAGTTACTGCACACCGAGACAGCCTCAGAATCCTTCTCAACACCATGTTTCAGGCAGTCATTTCAATCAAACGATATTCATAATTGAGACTTGCCCCTGCCATTCTAGATGCTTCATGAGCTAGCTTCACTGGTCTAATCTCCTGCTGCTCCCCATATGCGTTGGATATTTTATTCCTTCCCCTTCTTCTAGTAACAGAACCCTAATTTACTTCAAGAAATCCTCCAAGCTCTAAACCTCCCGGTTTAAGTGGCTCAAGTGTGATAATTCCCCCCTTGTCTCTGGATGTGGACACATGAGCTAGGTCTGGCCAATCAGAACACTGAACACAACCCCACCTCCTCAACCCCAGCCACAGAGATTAGACCAGGGATGCTTACGGGTTACATCCTGGTCCAAAAAGGCTCACTCTCAGGACTTAGAAACAGGGAACTTATTTTACTTCTGGACCTGAGTTCATGAAACTGTAAGCCCACAGACACAGAGAGAAAACCTGCCTGAGTATGATACCAAGTCAGAGATGATTAGAGATGAATGAAAGAGGGCATTGGCGTCCCCGTGGGTCATGACATCATTTGATTCTCTGTCCTCTGATGTGTGATATTTTGTTTCTTGCATTTTCTTTGCAACTGTCGAATATACCATACGATATTATTAACTATAGTTACCATGCTGTACATGACACCCTCATGACTTATTTATAAACAGAAGTTTGTACCTTTTGACTACCCCCAACCTGTTTCACACACCTACCCTCAATTCCACGTTCAGAAAGCATCTTCTGATGTTATTGAACCCAGATTTACCTCTGTACTTTTTAGTTCTACAAGGCAATAAAATTCATTTTTAAAAAGCAACTCAAGCCAGCTTGAGTTCAGTTTCTGTCACTTGTAACTGCAGCCACCCCCATTTACACAGTCACACACTTCAACAGGATGCTCTTCTTGGGTGATGGACTCCAGCCGGAGTAACATCATATAAAATGGCAGGACTGCCCCAGGTGAGGTGAGCAAAGGCAAGTGTGTGGGAGGCCAAGACCACGGAGTCCCCACATCCACAAAGCTGAAGCCCAGCTCACACACGTCACCCTCAGAGGAGGTGGTCCTAGAAGGGCAGTTACAAAGAAGAGATGCTACAGAGGGGGCCTGTCACTGGTGCCGCCACCCCCAGTGGGTCGGTTCCTGGGCATAACCTGCTCTCTGGGGACTCCCAAGCCTGGAACTGTGGCTTTGATGTGCCTGCTCAGCCTCCAGCCACACAAGCTGGAAAAGCCAGCCCAGCACCCTACAGCTGTCCACAGCGTAGATCTGAACCTCTTGCCCCAGCCCACTGCTTGGACCTTGCCTTGCAGCTTTCACTTTCCACCCTCTTCAACCCCCGGTGCCATCTTCCTGCCCACCATTGTGGCTGCCTGATACCACCACCCCTATAATTCAGGCTCTCCCTCCAACTCTGCCACTCTAGGGTCACCTTCTTTGGTGAAAAGCTCCCACTGAACTTATCTTAGCTCCTTAAAAAAAAGTCTTGACACGAGTCCACTATTTTTTTTCTACGTCATCTTGGGGTCTTTGATTTCTGCACATGAAGGTAGATTGGAGTTTCCCTGGGCATCAGTGCTCCTTGCCAGTAGAGTTGAGTTTGCTTCTGATGGCTGAAGCAGAATCTTTGTTCCCTGTTATTCTAGAAGCTGTTAACATGCCAACACTCTCCCAGTTGGTACAATATTGAGGGTTAAAGTAATAATCAAGAATAATCATGTATGCATTATTCATTCTTCAGACGTCCTGGGTATGGATGCCAAGAAAGTACACATATTTCAAATGTGAAATACTTCTTTCCCAGAGAGCTCATATCTCTGTGATCATACCAAAGGGGACATGTGGGTACATTTCTCTGCATGCACGAAGAGAAACAAAAGAGTGAAATTTAGCTCCCACTGTTAATAACAGATGCCCCTTCTGGATGCTTTGTCAAAACCTCTTAACAAACACATGTGTCCCACTCACTGCTTGACTCTTGCTTTCCTGGCTTTCCCTGGAATACATTTCATGCCCAGGAGAGAACCCATCAGGGAGAGAAAGACTTCAGCCTTTCTATAAACAAAACCAACTTAAGCAAATCCCATAGAGAATTGTTTCCCTTAACAGCTTTCAAGGAATCTTTGGAAATTTATTAATTTTTAGGAACTGGTCTCCACCAAGATATAAGCTACTACTATGGGACCAAAACTGTATCATTTTCCTGTCTTTGGAAACTGTCTTTTCAACCAAGAACAATGATGAAACTGTTTGCTGTGATAAGAATTTTTCTCCATTCAAGATATTTCCTTTATCTCCTTTCTAACCTTCCAAATAGCTCATTCGCAGGAATGTTCCTTCTTTCCTCTGTTACCACCTCACTTTGTCAGCAAGTGTGTGCCTTGCCAGGTCCTTCGAGTGGGAGATTGTCACCACCTCTACTAGCCTAAGTTCTCTCGTGTGGCACAGGTGCAGAAGGCCAGAAAACATATTTCCCAGGCTCTTTTGCTAGGGTGGTTTCTTTTTTGAATCATCCAGTGAGAAGCCCTCCTGAAAGATTTGGAAAGTGGTAAGAAGCAGAAACTATCATTGCAACAGCAGCAGGTAGGCATGAGGCCTTGGGCAGACAGCAAGCAGGAGGCTCTGCAGTGAGCCATGAATCTCTCCCAGGAATCGTGCCTTTAGTGACGGCAGCTGAGATCATCAACAGCTATTGCTTTTGCCCATCTCCCCAGAATCTGCAGAGTCTGCCCATGGTCGTGAGTCTGGAGGCAATGCAAGGCTGTGGGAATGGAACTTGAGAATATCCGCCTTCCCTCATGAGTGACAGGCCAAGGTGAGGACATTGCAGGGTGCCCATACAGGGGAAGACTGACATCCCCAGAGAAGAAAGGCTTAGTGCAGAATGAAGGCTTGAAATACCAGCTTCAGCAGAATTCATGCACTGTCCCCATTTCCATTCTGTTTCTGTTTTCTTTTGTTTTTAATTTTTATTTTACATTGGAGTACAACTGATTAACGATCTTGCATTAGTTTCAGGTGTATAGCAAAGTGCTTCAGTTATACATACACATTTCTTTTTCAAATTCTTTTCCCATTTAGGTTATTACAGAATATTGAGCAGAGTTCCCTATGCTATACAGTAGGTCCTTGTTGGTTATCTGTTTTAAATATAGCAGAGTGTACATGTCAATCCCAAACTCCCAATCTATCCCTCCCAGCTACCCTTCCCCTTTGGTAACATAAATTCATTCTCTAAGTCTGTGAGTCTGTTTCTGTTTTGTAAATAAGTTTTTTTGTATCATATTTGAGATTCCACATATAAACGATATTATATGATATTTGTCTTTCTCTGTCTGACTTACTTCACTTAGTATGATAATCTCTAGGTCCATCCATGTTACTGCAAATAGCATTATTTCATTCTTTTTTATGGCTGAGTAATATTCCATTGTATATATGTACCACATCTTCTTTATCCATTCATCTGTCAATGGACATTTAGGTTGCTTCCATGTCTTGGCTATTGTAAACAGCACTGCAATGAACCTTGGGGTACATGTATCCTTTTGAACCATGTTTTGCTCCAGATATATGCCCAGGAGTGGGATTGCTGGATCATATGGCAACTCTATTTTTAGTCTTTTAAGGAACCCCCATACTGTTCTCCATAGTGGCTGCACCAATTTACATTCCCATCAACAGTGTAGGAGGGTTCCCTTTTCTCCACACCCTCTCCAGCATGTATTGTTTGTAGTGAAGAAGTTGATCCTTTCTAGACAAGGCAGCCTATTTCCCCAGTTACCCCAGGGCTTGCTCAACGGATTCCTGAGTCATGCAGCCAGGACATAGATTGAAGTTATGCATCAGTTCAACAATATTGATCACTGCTGGCTGCTACGATTGCCAAATGCCCCACCTGCACAAATCGGAGATGGAAACCATGTTCACAATATGACCAGACACCAGGTGGCCATCAGATTATACTGGGCCCCTTCTCATAAAGGGTCAGCAATTTGTCCTCACTAGAATAGACCTACTCTGGATTTGGATTTGCCTTCTCTGGCCCTGATGCTTCTGCTGAACTATCATCTGTGAACAGACTGAATGCCTTTGTTATCACTGTGTATCACTTCTATATAACATTGCTTCTCACAAAGAAATTTATTTCAGAAGCATGAGTGAGGCAATAGACTTGTTCCCTTGGCATTCACCGTTCTTCCATTTTCCCCATTATGTAGAAACAGAGGACCTTCTAGAAAATTGTAATGGCCTGTTAAAAACTCAGTTGTGGCACTAGCTCAGACACACCACTGTGCACATTTGGGAAGCAAATCCTATAAAATACAGCAGCCACTAAAGGACTCTGTCTCTGATAGCTAAAGTGTAAAGGTGGGAGATGCAAGCCATGAAGGCAGGAGTGGCCACCCCCACTGCTACTTCCATAACTAACTTGCAGAATTTTTCTTCACATTTCCATCACTTTGGAGTCTGCTGGTTTGGAGTTCTTTGTGCCCAAGGCAGTAATGTTTTTACTGGAGGGGCTTAACAATTGTTCCGCTGAACTTACTTGAGATGGCTGTTTGACCACTCTGAGCTCCTCCTTCTAGTAAACCAACAGGCAGAGACCAGGGTTACTGTGCCAACTTTACAGAGACAAGGAGAAATAGAGCAGCTGTTAAACAATGAGAACAGAGAACAATACAGATGATTCCCAACTTAAAATGGACGGACTCAGAATTTTTTGACTTTACAATGGGGCAAGAGCACTATGCACTTGGTAGAAACTGTGCTTTGATCTTTTCCTGGATGAGTGAAATGTGAGACGATACCCTCTAGTGATGCTGGGTCATGAGCCACAACTATTCTGGGATACAGGGCCTACCGCAGCACTCCACAATTCACAACACATAAGTAGTTGCCTCTTCAGCACATGCAGGAGGGAGGATGATGTGAAGAGTGTCTGCTAAATAAAGCAGTCTAATTAATAAAGCAACTGTCAAGTGCCTGCAATGCTAATTTCATCTAGTTATGTTCTCACCCACGACCCAAATGGGTAACCAGCTCACCAAGGTCAAGTAGTTTCTGAATTCTGTCTTCAGAGGAAGACAAGTGCACATACAGTAGTGAAATGCGGGAAATGCTGGTGGCTGAAACAATATCTGAAATTCAGAGTTTGTGCCTCTGATCTTTCTTTTTCAAAGATCGTCTCAGTCTGGCAACATCCCCTGAGGCTGGAGAACAGCAGTGGAAGTGACAACTCCCTGCCCCATGCTGGAAACCCTTCTACAAATTACATTCGGATTTGAATTCAAAGGTGTCCTGCTGA
>NW_006783631.1:4733617-4755619 GCF_000442215.2 Lipotes vexillifer | reverse complement strand
CTGCTGAACGAGCTCTCCAACAGAGCCAGGGTTTAAATGCCAAACAGCATTCTTACTTTCTTCTAGCTAACCGGGTCTCTGGATTTCCAGCCGCTGATTCTAAGACCCAAAAGATGGGAGAGATAATCCTGGCACAGGTTCTTGTTTCAGACCAGCTCAGGGTTTCAATCCCAATTGTACTGCTCTCCAGCTGCATAGGCTTATACATATTGTTCAACTTCTCTGAGCTTTAATTCTTCATCCATAAAGTGGGGACAACGTTTCTGCAGAGTTTAAGCAAAGATGAGATGAGATAATATGTCTGATGCCCTAGATAAGGAGTCTGTCACATGGCAGTCTCTCACAAAAATATTACTTTTCCCACCCACTAATCTTAAAATCCTTGATAATTTGAAAAGACAGGGGTCTCCTATTTTTTTCCCAAGTGCTAGCATTTCTTCATTAAGTGGCATTTCCCATCCATAAAGTGTTATGGTTAATAACAACAGGCTCATTTATTCATTCAACAAACACATCAAAAATATGCCAAGTCATATGACTCACGTTTAGACTATAGAGATAAATAAAACATATGTTTTGCCCTCCAGGAGTCCATGTCAATTTTTCAAGCCAAGAGAAGTTAAATCCCTTTGTTATTGTCATAAGACCACCTTGGAGCCCTTCCATCTCCAGACTTGAGACTATTGGTGGTATTAGGGGGTGGCTGTCTGGCCCCTGAGACAAGACCAAGTTCAAGGTTTCAAATGCAGTCATTGAACATAGGCTTGAAGCCTGGCAAATGCCTTTTAACCAAGCTGACAACTAAATAGAAGGGGTTTCTGGAACACACGTATTACACAGGTTTTCAACCGTTTTGAGCGGTGTCACTGTGGCGTGTTGGCAGAGACCTAAAAGTACTTCCTTTTAATCTACTGCTGAGGGACTCATTCCTTTATTCCCCCTTTCCCAAGTTCTTGAGAACCTACTATGTGCCCAACACTATAACAGGTGCTATGAAGACAGAGGATAAATCGATGGTCCTTGTGCATGAGGTACCCACAGTCCAATGGAGCAGACAGACAGGCAGGATGCAGAAATGGATAGTGCAGGGCCCTTGGTGCTGTGATGATGGATGGAGTGCCCACAGCATGGCGTTTACCCTGTGCTCATATCTGGCTGCACCCTTTAGACATAGCTTTAAGTCTTAGTTCAGCAAGGAGATTAAAATGAGTGAACAAGTGGTTCTACTTAGTCAAAGAAACATGAGTCGGCTGATTTCACTTCCATGAAGAAAATATCACAAATTGTTTTTGTACCAAATCTTCGCCTATCTCGTGAGGTGGACTGAGGGGTACCCTTCCATGCCATCTTTCACAGGTGGGGAAACAGGTTCAGAGAGGTTGCCTAGGTAGTAAACAGCAGAGCAGAACCTGGCACAGAACCCACAGCTCCTGACTCCCAAGGTTGATCTTTCCTCTGTGAGCCCAGAGCTGCCTACCCAACCGACACTGAGGTCACCTACGTAGAGTACTGTTTAATCTGAGCCCATCAAGAAAGACAGTAGCACTGCCTTGTTTACAATAGTCAAGACGGAAGCAACCTAAGTGTCCATCAACAGATGATGGATAAAGAAGATGTGGTCCATATACACAATGGAATATGACTCAGCCATAAAAAGGAATGAAATCCTGCCATCTGCAGCAACATGAATGGACCTAGAGATTACCATACTCAGAGAAGTAAGTCAGACAGAGAAAGACAAGTACCATACGATATATCATGTATATGTGGAATCTAAAATAAAATGATACAAATGAACTTATTTACAAAACAGAAATAGACTCACAGACATAGAAAACAAACTTGTAGTGCCCAAAGGGGATAGTGTGGGGTGAGGTAAAGAGATAAATTTGGACTTGGAGATTAACATATACATATATACTGTGTATAAAATAGATAAGCGACAAGGACCTACTGTGTAGCACAGGGGACTATACTCAATATTTTGTAATAATCTATAGTGGAAAAGATTCTGAAAGAGAATAGATGTGTGTGTGTGCACATAACTATCGCTTTGCTGTACACTTGAAACTAATACAACATGGTTCATCAACTATACTCCAATATAAAATACAAATTTTTTTTAATTAAAAAAAGAAATTCTTAGGTCTTCAAAAGGAAAAAAAAAAATTTTTTTAAAGAAAGAAAATAGCATTATTCCACGGTCAATAGTTCCTCATATTACGTGGATGTCACTTTTCTCTTCCCACTTTAAAAGCGCTGTCAAGGTGGTTTTCTGCCAGCTAAAGATACTAGTTCCCTGTTCAATAAGGAATCTTTTGTACAGAGAAACAAACAATTAAGATGAGGTATTTTTTTTCCCTTAAAGCAGTGCTGAGCAAAGGGTAAAGATGTGCTATTATCTTCCTCATACGTATGCGGGGAGGAGAGTTTGAATCTCCATCCTTGTAAACCTGGTAGAGTGAGGTAATGGACATTTCTTAATCCAGGGGCTCAAATTTCAACCGAATGTAACTTTTTCTATTTTGCAAGACAGATGTGGCAATCCAGAAACGTTATTATGAAGATGTCATGAACGAGAAAAAATACAGTTTGTACTTACATGACAGTGAAGAGATAGCAAAGTATGCAGCAGAATCCCATGAATTGTGAATCCAGTGGGACAAGAATTCTTTTTTGAAGAGAGATGGATGAGTGACACGCATTTGACTGGGACTCAGGGAACACACTGTGAGCCCTGTTGTTACAGAAGGAAACACAGACGTGAAAACCTAGTATAAACATTTGGGGACAAGACTGAAGGGAAGGCGGAAAGGTGACCACTGACAATACAAACCTAAAAATCCCAATCTGCAATATAATTATAAATAACATGGTTGTTAACTTTTACAATGCTTATATATTTTTATGTAATGTTAAAGCTGACACATCACCAATCTTTATATCAAATTTCCTATTGGCATTTTGAGAAAAATGTTTCCTGGAGCTTTTTATACAGTAGTAAACCGGCCATGGTCATAACCATCCTTCCAATGCATAGATTGCATCTCCACATGTGTAAATGGTCTGCGTGCTACAGACACAGGATAAATAACTCACTGGAGATGCCAGAAATGGCCGGGCAGCAGTGCCGGTTTGACCTTTAGCAGAAACAGTGTGAAAATATTACCGGTGCATCCATATGCTTTCCCCTCCCCCACTCCCCATTTGGGAATGTGGAAGGGAGAGGTAGATGCCCTGACTGCTTCCAGTAGATGGTCAGGCACAAAGAGTGCCCAGCCCTGGGTTGAGGAGGCTGAGTTTAAGTCCAGATCCACCACTAGCTGTCTCAGCGATTTTTAAGCAAATCAAACATTCGCTTTTTGTCTTCATCCATAATGGAGATTTGAGTGCATGTGTAAGATGAAATCAAAAATCACATGAAAGGCTTTTTGACACCCAAGTGGAAATTATGCATCCAAGCAACAGCCACGCCACTCAAGAAGGCAACCGGAGAAAGTGCTACATTTACTCCAAGGATGAAATTTTCACAAGCATCCATGTGTAGACCTCACCAGTTGCAGCTGTCCTAAAGGGCAGCACCCTGGAGGGGAAGCAGCCCCAGCTCTGTGGCCCATGGAGCTAGGTTTAAATTCTGACCCCATCACTTACCTGCTGTGTGACTGTAACCAAGTCACTTAACCTCTCTGAAACTCCATTTCCTCATCTATTCAACGAGAACAGCAATCTCCATCTAATGATACAGTCTCTGCCTGCATTCACATCCCAGCTCTGACCCTCAGTAATTACTGAAGGCCTGCATTTGGGTCAGGGTGTGGAAACCACACTTTCGCCTCAAGCCTAAACTCTCTTCTCCAATCTAGGGTTGCCCTGAGCTTTGCTTTGGGGTTCCTGGAACTCACTCTGGTTGATAAAGCTGCACATCACTTTCCTTTTGACTATGCAACATTCTAAAGCCCTAAGAGTAAACAGTTAGTTTACAGCTTTGGTACCTCAAAGACATGACATCAAATTTTATTAGAATTGTTCACAGGCCCAGTGGTTCTCAAACTGTGGTCCTCGAACCAGAAGCATCAGCATCACCTGGGGAAATTGATTGGGCCCCTCCCGGGCATGCCGAATCAGACGCTCTAGGCCTGGGGCTCAGCAACCTGTGTTTGAACAAGCCCTCCAGGTGATTCTGATGTATGATCAAGTTTGAGACCCTAATTACAGAGACCATCCATCAATCAGTCCATGCCTACTAGGTACTAAAAACAAAGGCTTGACACAATATTCAGGGTAAAGGCTGCCATAAGAGGAGCCCCATCCACATCCCAGCACATAAAGAAATAAATTTCATTCTACAGGAAGCAGAATGGACTCCACTCATACAAACATGGTACCCATCTCAGCAAGTTTCCATGGGGGAAATGCCCTGACGGTGTTTTCCTATTGCTTAAAATTCCTCTGTCACTTATTTCTAACAAAAATACATTTTAGAAGAGAAAGACAAGCTGAAATATGGGATTGTCACATTTTATACTTCTTCCCATCCACCCATCTTCCTAATGTCTCATCCTAAGTGCACACACGTGTACACACACATGCACACCAGCAAACACTCTGCCGGAAAAGACCCCAACCCTGTCCGTTACAGTAAACCCAACAGCAGTGAAACTCCAGGGCTGGAGTGAAAAAGACACTTTGTACTCTGCAGAATCATTACTCAAACCGGGATGAACAGGAGTGATAGTGTGATTAAACACACAGTATATTCTATTTTTTATAAAGACTTTATTTTCTCGAGCAGTTTTAATTTCAGAGCAGTATTGAGCTGCAGGCACAGATATTTCCTATACTGCCCCTCCCCACACATACGCACAGCCTTCCACATGACAAACATCCCCCACCGGAGAGGTACGTTTGTTACAAAGGATGAACCTACACTGACACATCAGCATCACCCAAAGTCCATAGTTTAATTAGCGTTCACTCTTGGTGTTGTGCACTCTATGGGTTTGGACAAATACATAGCGACATGTATCCATCATTACATTACCACACAGAGTATTTTCACTGCCCTAAAAATCTTCTGCACCTAGCCATCCCCCAAATGTACCCCTCCCCCCAGAAAAATCCTGGCAACCACTGATCTTTGTATTGTCTCCATGGTTTTGCTGTATTCTATTTTTTTTTTTTTTTTTTGGCTGTGTTGGGTCTTCTTTGCTGCACACAGGCTTTCTCTAGTTGCGGCGAGCAGGGGCTACTCTTTGTTGCAGTGCTCAGGCTTCTCATTGCAGTGGCTTTTCTTGCTGCGGAGCATGGACTCTAGGTGCACGGACTTCAGTAGTTGCAGCACGCAAGCTCAGTAGTTGCAGCACGCAAGCTCAGTAGTTGCAGCACTCAGGCTCAGTAGTTGCAGCACACGGGCTTCATTGCTCCACGACATGTGAGATCTCCCCGGACCAGGGCTTGAACCTGTGTCCCTTTCATTGGCAGGCGGATTCTTAACCACTGCACCACCAGGGAAGTCCCTGCTGTATTCTATTTTAAAGCACAGCCTGAGGACAAAACAAGTCAACACCTACAGAAGGATATTCTGTATTTCCACCTGGTCCTCTCCCTCAGCCCTACAATCTCACTAAATTGAGATTCAACTCAAGCAAAGAAAATGGGTGCCCTAGGGTTTGGATTGGGCCTGGTGTCTTTGCTGTGTGTTCCTCAGGCCAGGAGCTCACCTTCTGTGCCCCGCAGCTTTGCAGAGGACTTTGGGTGGTGCTGTCTTGCACACAGGCCTTCTGATTCCTTGGACTCCAGGGGTTCCCTCTTCCCAAGGCTGCATCCTGAGCACCCCTGTCTTCTCTTCACTGGACCTGGAAATGCGGCCTGCTTCCTCCCTTGGTCACTGGCATTGTTCTACTCTCTTTCCACCATGGTTAACAGCCTCCAGCCACTGGGACTGGCCTTGAAGTATCTCCAGATCCTGGTTCTATTGCTGTTTCCAAAAACAAACCAGGATCCTAAGTACTGGGAGAAAGGAAATTAGAAAAATCACCAAATAAATTAAGAGTATGGGATTCACAGATACACACCACTATCTATAAAATAGATAAAAAACAAGGACCTACCTTATAGCACAGGAAACTATATTCAATATCTTGTAATAACCTATAATGAAAAGAATCTGAAGAAGAATATGTACATATATATAACTGAATCAATTTGCTGTATGCTTGAAACTAACACAACATTGTAAATCAACTTTACTCCGATTTAAAAAAAAAAAAGAAAGGAAAAGGGAGAGAGGGGGAAGGAGGAGGAAAAGAAAAGAAAGAAGAAAGAAAGAAAGAAAGAAGAAAGAAAGAAAGAAAGAAAGAAAGAAAGAAAGAAAGAAAGAAAGAAAGAAAGAAAAGGAAGGAATGGAGAGAGAAAGAAGAAAAATCACCAAGGACTTTTGCTTTCTGCTTCCAGTTCTAGATGAAGGTCTTACTAATCCTCTCCTTCTTCTGACCCCACCTGCCTGGAGGACCATGCACCCCTCTACTTGACAACCATAGCCTTAGCTTAAGGACTGTGTCTACTGTTTACCACCTCTCCTCTGGCAAAGAATGTTCAGGAATTTAATAGACACTATCTCATCCAGTCCTGTGACAACCTTGTGAGGAAGATATTTGTGCTTCCATTTAACAGATAAGGAGACTGAGGCCTAGAGACATGGAGGGACTTGCTCCCAGATCATGGGAGCCTAAGGCAGTTCATTTCAACTCTTGCTATCTGAAGACCCAGGCTGAGTGAGCTCTTGTCTCAAGTTTATTTCTCATTCAGCCCCAGCCTGGGTGACATCCATGCCACTGGGACTCTGTTCCATCCAGAAAGGCTCCCCTTAGGCACTGCTGTCTGAGTCATTGCTATGGCCTTGTCCAGAGGTAGATGCTGAGCCTGGCTCTCCTGACTCAGTCTGGTCCACAGACCCTTAGTTGATTTCTTCTTATGCACCATGTCCAGTCACTTAATCTCCTCATATGAAATACAGAGACAAAAATGCCTTCCCTATCCACTTCATGGTACAGCTCAAACACAGATGGTGTGTGGGAAAGATTGAAAGCATCCTGCCATAGAATATTCAGGTAGAGCTTTCAAAGGTGATATTGACATGTAATAAACATCAGCTTCCAAAATCAGGGTATAATACAGACCTCAATGTGACATTTCAAACTTGATGATGACACCAAGCTACATAATTCGTTGCCAATGAAAATAGAAAAGAACCAAGAAAAAATAGTAAGAAATTTATTTTTTCAAACTTATGGTTACCAAAGGGGAAAGGAGGGAGGGATAAATCAGGAGTTTGGGATTAACATATACACACGACTGTATATAAAATAGATAACAAACAAGGACCTACTGTATAGCACAGGGAACTCTACTCAATACTCTGTAATGAACTATATGGGAAAAGAATCTAAAAAAGAGTGGATACATGTATATGCATAACTGAGTCACTTTGCTGTACAGCAGAAACTAACTCAACACGGGAAGTCAAATATACCCAACTTTTAAATAAAAAGTTTATTTATTGAAGAAAGATTCCTTTAGAGGCAGTCACTGGGAGCTAGCAGTATCATCCACCTGCACAGGGGAGGATAGAGGGGGGCCTCCCACTCACCCCAACAGCCATCGGGCTTTGCCACATGCTTCCTGCCTATGGGAACAGAGCAAACCTGGCTGGACTCGTGCCTGGGAAACCTGAGGCTGACTGTGGTGGCAGAATCCAGTCCTGAGTCTGGGAAGTAACTGCAGATCACAGAGCAGATCAAGGGAATTCTGTGGGCCAAGATGAACTCATGATAGAAATGTTGACCCTGGCTTGTCCTAAAATTGATCCTAAATGGAGGCCTGGGTTGGGGCTCAGCATGGAGACACAGAAGGATGCACAGGCAGAAGCTGAGGAGTGAGTAGTGCATCCTATTTTATTTATTTATTTTTTTTGGAGGTACCATGAGGCTTGTGGGATCTTAGTTTCCCAACCAGAGACCAAACTCGGGCCTTGGAAGTGAAAGAGCTGAGTCCTAACCATTGGGCTGCCAGGGAATTCCCAGTGCATCCTCTTGATAGATAAGCATCTCCCAGGAAAGACGAGCCCAACAAGGAGTCCCCAAAGAATCCACAGACATGCCCATGAGAACACCTGATGGGCCAGAGAACAGAGCCAGCTCCAGGCAGCATAAGTTCAGTAAGGATGTCCCCATTCCTGACTTGCCTCTACCCCTACATCGTCACTGGTAGGAGCAGACACAGCAGCTGGCAAGTTAGTGAGGACAGGAACTGGCAACTGTGAGGCCGAGCACAGCTCTTCCCTGACAGCCAGCATCCACCCACAGGGCCCCTCCTTGGGCACAGGTGGGGACCCTACATTAAATGAGGATCAAGCAAAACTGTAATGTTCACAGCAGCACTATTTACAACAGCCAAGATGTGGAAACAATCTAAATGCCCAATGACAGAGGAATGGATAAAGAAGATGTGGTACATATATACAATGGAATATTACTCTGCCATAAAAAAGAATGAAATAATGCCATTTGCAGCAACATGGATGGACCTAGTGATAATCATACTAAGTGAAGTGACTCAGACAGAGAAAGACAAATATCATATGATATCACTTATATGTGGAATCTAAAATATGACACAAATGAACTTATTTATGAAACAGAAACAGACTCACACACATAGAGAACAGACTTGTGGTTCCCAAGCAGGAGGGCATATGGGGGAGGGAAGGATTGGGAGTTTGAGGTTAGCAGATGCACACTCTTTTATAGAGAATGGATAAACAATAAGGTCCTACTGTAGAGCACAAGGAACTATATTCAATATCCTGTGATAAACCATAATGGAAAAGAATATGAAAAAGAATGTATGTATATATATGTGTGAATAACTGAATCACTTTGCTGTACAGCAGAAATTACCACAACATTGTAAATCAACTGTACTTCAATTTAAAAAGTTAAAAATCTAAAAAATGAAAAATGAGGATAAAGGTGCTTGTTAATATATCAGACAGGACATTCTCCTTGTTCACTGAGGCTGTGTTTGGGACTGAAAGTGAGTAGGACCTGGTATCAATGAAGAAACCACAAAAGCCATGAGACCCGCAGAAGTTTTCACCCCCTCAGCAGATTTAAGGTATATAGTTAGAGGTAGAAAACCAAAGTTGCTTTCATGATTGTGTCTCATTTTCTCTGCTTACTTAAAATGCCAGTTACAAAGTGTTCTTTCTTAGCTCAGTAGATGCCACTACCGTCTACCCTGTAACACAAGCCAGAACCCTGTCCTCATACCCCTCCACACTCCATCCATCACCAGGCCCCATACTCCACATCTTCTCAATGCCTCCTATAGTACAGACCTACCTCACCTACCATCTGCCCAGTAACTGAACCACCTCCCAGTTTGGTCTCTCTGACCCTCAGCTTTCCCTAAGCAATCCACTCTCCTTACAGCAGCCAAAGTAACATTTCTAAAACGTAAATCCGAGCTATATCACGTTGAAAACCCTTCTGTGGACCCCTAGCGTCTTCAGAATAAAATCCAAACCCTTTAACTGGGTTTATAAAAATTGGCAGCTGCGGGCTTCCCTGGAGGCGCAGTGGTTGAGAGTCCGCCTGCCGAGGCAGGGGACACGGGTTCGTGCCCCGGGCCGGGAAGATCCCACATGCCGCAGAGCGGCTGGGCCCATAAGCCATGGCCACTGAGCCTGTGCGTCCGGAGCCTGTGCTCTGCAATGGGAGAGGCCACAACAGTGAGAGGCCCACGTACCGAAAAAAAAAAAAAAAAAAAAAATTGGCAGCTGCAAACTAGTATATAGAGAATAGCTAAACAACAAGGTCCTACCGTAGAGCACAGGGAACAATATCCAATCTCCTGTGATAAACCATCATTGAAAAGAATATGAAAAAGAACGTATATACATGTATAACTGAATAACTGTGCTGTACAGCAGAAATTAACACAACACTGTAAATCAACTAGACTTCAATAAAAAAAGAATTTGAGGGACCTGGCCCTGCACCCCCTCCAGCCTCATCTTTCTTCACTCAGTTTCCTCTTGCCTCTCCTCAGCCTGAACCACACACCCCATCCATTATGCCAACAACCATGTACTTCCTGCTCCCGGTCCTTGCTCCCACCCTGCTCAGAGGCCAAGAGATGGCCCAGCTCTCCTTTGTTTTCTAATCTCAAAAGGCTTAACCTCCAATTTGTCCTTACTGCACAAAATATTCTGAGGTGGACGAGGTTCAAGATGGGGGAAGAATAAGATGCGGAGATCACCTTCCTCCCCCACAGATACATCAGAAATACATCTATATGTGGAACTGCTCCTATAGAACACCCACTGAACGCTGGCAGAAGACCTCAGACCTCCCAAAAGGCAAGAAACTCACCACGTACCTGGGTAGGGCAAAAGAAAAAAGAATAAACAGAGACAAAATGATAAGGACGGGACCTGCACCAGTGGGAGGGAGCCGTGAAGGAGGAAAGGTTTCCACACACTAGGAAACCCCTTCGCAGGCAGAGACTGCCGGTGGCGGAGGGGGGAAGCTTCAGAGCCGCGGAGAAGAGCCCAGCAACAGGGGTGCGGAGGGCAAAGCAGAGAGATTCCCACACAGAGGATCGTGCCGACCGGCACTCACTAGCCAGAGAAGCTAGTCTGCTCCCCCGCCAGGGCGGGCGGGGCTGCGAGCTGAGGCTTGGGCTTCAGTCGGAGCACCGGGAGAGGACTGGGTTTGGCAGCGTGAACACAGCCTGAAGGGGATAGTGCACCACGGCTAGCCGGGAGGGAGTCCGGGGGAAAGTCTGGACCTGCCGATGAGACAAGAGACTTCTTCTTGCCTCTTTGTTTCCTGGTGCGCCAGGAGAGGGGATTCAGAGTACTGCCTAAAGGAGCTCCAGAGACGGCACGAGCCGTGGCTATCAGCGCGTACCTCAAAGACGGGAATAAGACGATAAGGCTGCTGCTGCCACCACCAAAAAGCCTGTGTGTGAGCACAGGTCACTATCCACAGCCCCCTACCGGGGAGCCTGTGCAGCCCGCCACTGCCAGGGTCCCGGGATCCAGGGACAACTTCCCCGGGAGAAGGCACGGCACACCTCAGGCTGGTGCAACGTCACACTGGCCTCTGCCGCCGCAGGTTCGCCCTGCATCTGTAACCCTCCCTCTCCACGGCCTGAGTGAGCCAGAGCCCCCGAATCAGCGGCTCCATTAACCCCATCCTGTCTGAGTGAAGAACAGATGCCCTCAGGCGACCTACACGCAGAGGCGGGTCCAAATCCAAAGCTGAACCCCGGGAGCTGTGCGAACAAAGAAGAGAAAGGAAATCTCTCCCAGCAGCCTCAGGAGCAGAGGATGAGATCTCCACAATGAACTTGAGGTACCTGCATCTGTGGAATACCTGAATAGACACGAATCATCCCAAACGGAGGAGGTGGATTTGGGGAGCAATGATATATATGTTTTTCCCATTTTCTCTTTTTGTGAGTGTGTATATGTATGCTTCTGTGTGTGATTTTATCTGTAAAGCTTTGCTTTTACCATTTCTCCTAGGGTTCTAACTGTCCGGTTTTTTGCTTGTTTTTTTTTTTGTTCTTTTTTCTACTTTAAAAATTTTTTTCTTAATAATTATTTTTTAATGTTTATTTTAATTATTTTATTTTATTTTACTTTATTTTATCTTCTTTCTTTATTTTTTTCCTCCCTTTTATTCTGAGCCGTGTGGAGGACAGGCTCTTGGTGCTCCACCCAGGCGTCAGGGCTGTGCAACTGAGGTGGCAGAGCCAACTTCATGACACTGGTCCACAAGAGAACTCCCAGCTCCACGTAATATCAAACGGCGAAAATCTCCCAGAAATCTCCATCTCAACACCAAGACCCAGCTCCACTCAATGAACAGCAAGCTACAGTGCGGGACACCCTATGCCAAACTACTAGCAAGAGAGGAACACAGCCCCATCCATTAGCAGAGAGGCTGCCTAAAATCATAGTAAGGCCACAGACACCCCAAAACACCACATGACTTGGACCTGCCCACCAGAAAGACAAGATCCAGCCTCATCCACCAGAACACCGGCACTAGTCCCCTCCACCAGGAAGCCTACACAAACCATGAACCAACCTTAGCCACTGGGGACAGGCACCAAAAACAACAGGAACTAAGAATGTGCAGCATGCAAAACACAGACCCCAAACACAGTAAGTTAAACAAAAGGAGAAGACACACAAACACACAGCAGATGAAGGAGCAAGGCAAAAACCCACCAGACTTAACAAATGAAGAGGAAATAGGCAGTCTACCAGAAAAAGAACTCAGAATAATGATAGTAAAGATGATCCACAATCTTGGAAATAGAATGGAGAAAATACAGGAGACATTTAACAAGGACCTAGAAGAACTAAAGAGCAAACAAACTGTGATGAACAACACAATAAATGAAATTAAAAGTTCTCTAGAAGGGATCAATAGCAGAATAACTGAGGCAGAAGACCAGGTAAGTGACCTGGAATATAAAACACTGGAAATAACTACTGCAGAGCAGAATAAAGAAAAAAGAATGAAAAGAAGTGAGGACAGTCTCAGAGACCTCTGGGACAACATTAAACACACCAACATTCGAATTATAGGGGTCACAGAAGAAGAAGAGAAAAAGAAAGGGACTGAGAAAATATTTGAAGAGATTATAGTTGAAAACTCCCCTAATATGGGAAAGGAAATAGTTAATCAAGTCCAGGAAGCACAGAGAGCCCCATACAGGATAAATCCAAGGAGAAACATGCCAAGGCACATATTAATCAAAGTATCAAAAATTAAATACAAAGAACAAATATTAAAAGCAGCAAGGGAAGAAACAAACATAACGGAATCCCCATAAGGTTAACAGCTGATCTTTCAGCACAAACTCTGCAAGCCAAAAGGGAGTGGTAGGGCATATTCAAAGTGATGAATGAGAAAAACTAACAACCAAGATTACTCTACTCAGCAAAAATCTCATTCTGATTTGACAGAGAAATTAAAACTTTACAGACAAAAAAAAACTAAGAGAATTCAGCACCAAAACCAGCTTTACCACAAATGCTAAAGGAACTTTTCTAGGCAGGGAACACAAGAGAAGAAAAAGACCTACAATAATAAACCCAAAACAATTAGGAAATTGGTAATAGGAATATACATATCGATAATTACCTTAAATGTAAGTGGATTAAATGCTCCAACCAAAAGACATAGATTGGCTGAATGGATACAAAAACAAGACCCATATATATGCCGTCTACAATAGACCCACTTCAGACCTAGGGACACATACAGACTGAAAGTGATGGGATGGAAAAAGAAAAAGAAATTCTATGCAAATGGAAATCAAAAGAAAGCTGGAATAGCAATTCTCATATCAGACAAAATAGATTTTAAAACAAAGACTATTACAAGAGACAAAGAAGGTCACTACATAATGATCAAGGGATCGATCCAAGAAGAAGATGTAACAATTGTAAATATTTATGCACCCAACATAGGAGCACCTCAATACATAAGGCAAGTACCAACAGCCATAAAAGGGGAAATCGACAGTAACACAATCATAGTAGGGGACTTTAGCAGTCCACTTTCACCAATGGACAGATCATCCAAAATGAAAATAAATAAGGAAAAACACAAGCTTTAAATGATACATTAAACAAGATGGACTTAATTGATATTTATAGGACATTCCATCCAAAAACAACAGAATACACATTCTTCTCAAGTGCTCATGGAATACTCTCCAGGACAGATCATATCTTGGGTCATGAAACAAGTCTCAGTAAATTTAAGAAACTTGAAATTGTATCAAGTATCTTTTCTGACCACAACACTATGAGACTAGATATCAATTACAGGAAAAAATCTGTAAGAAATACAAGCACATGGAGGCTAAAGAACACACTAGTTAATAATCAAGAGATCACCAAAGAAATCAAAGACAAAATCAAAAAATACCTAGAAACAAATGACAATGAAAACACGATGACCCAAAACCTATGGGATGCAGCAAAAGAAGTTATAAGAGGAAAGTTTATAGCAATACGATCCCACCTTAAGAAACAAGAAACATCTCAAATGAACAACCTAACCTTACACCTAAAGCAATTAGAGAAAGAAGAACAAACAAAACCCACAAGTTAGCAGAAGGAAAGAAATCATAAAGGTCATATCAGAAATAAATGAAAAAGAAATGAAGGAAACAATAGCAAAGATCAATAAAACTAAAGCTGTTTCTTTGAGAAGATAAAGAAAATTGATAAACCATTAGCCAGACTTATCATGGAAAAAAGAAGACTCAAATCAATAGAATTAGAAATGAAAAAGGAGAAGTAACAACTGACACTGCAGAATTACAAAGGATCACGAGAGATTACTACAAGCAATGATATGCCAATAAAATGGACAACCTGGAAGAAATGGACAAATTCTTAGAGATGCACAACCTTTTGAGACAGAACCAGGAAGAAATAGAAAATATGAAGGGACCAATCACAAACACTGAAATTGAAACTGTGATTAAAAATCTTCCAAAACACAAAAGCCCAGGAGCCGATGGCTTCACAGGCGAATTCTATCAAACATTTAGAGAAGAGCTAACACCTTTCCTTCTCAAATTCTTCCAAAATATAGCAGATGGAGGAACACTCCCAAACGCATTCTATGAGGTCACCATTACCCTGATACCAAAACCAGACAAAGATGTCACAAAGAAAGAAAACTACAGGCCAATATCACTGATGAACATAGAGGCAAAAATCCTCAACAAAACACTAGCAAACAGAATCCAATAGCACATTAAAAGGATCATACACTATGATCAAGTGGGGTTGATCCCAGGAATGCAAGGATTCTTCAATATACGCAAATCAATCAACATGACACACCATATTAACAAATTGAAGAAAAAAAACACATGATCATCTCAAAAGATGCAGAGAAATCCTTCAACAAAATTCAACATCCATTTATGATAAAAACCCTCTAGAAAGCAGGCATAGAGGGAACATACCTCAATATAATAAAGGCCATGTATGACAAACCCATAGCCTACATCATCCTCAATGGTGAAAAACTGAAACCATTTCCACTAAGATCAGAAACAAGATAAGGTTGTCCACTCTCACCATTCTTATTAAACATATATTTGGAAGTTTTATCCACAGCCATCTGAGAAGAAAAATAAGTAAAAGGAATCCAAATTGGGAAATAAGAAGTAAAGCTATCACTGTTTGCAGATGACATCATACTATATATAGAGAATCCTAAAGATGCTACCAGGAAACTACTAGAGCTAATCAATGAATTTGGTAAAGCAGGATACAAAATTAATGCACAGAAATCTCTGGCATTCCTATACACTAATGATGAAAAATCTGAAAGTGAAATCAAGAAAACACTCCCATTTACCACTGCAACAAAAAGAATAAAATATCTAGGAATAAACCTATCTAACAAGACAAAAGACATGTATGCAGAAAATTATAAGACACTGATGAAAGAAATTAAAGATGATACAAGTAGATGGAAAGATATACCATGTTCTTGGATTGGAAGAATCAACATTGTGAAAATGGCTCTACTACCCAAAGCAATCTACAGACTCAATGCAATCCCTATGAAATTACCACTGGCATTTTTCACAGAACTAGAACAAAATATTTCACAATTTGTATAGAAACACAAAAGACCCCAAATAGCCAAAGCAATCTTGAGAAGAAGACGGAGCTGGAGGAATCAGGCTCCCTGACTTCAGACTATACTTCAAAGCTACAGTAATCAAGACAGTATGGTACTGGTACAGAAACAGAAATATAGATCAATGGAACAGGATAGAAAGACCAGAGATAACCCCATGCACATATGGTTGCCTTATCTTTGATTCAGGAAGCAAGAATATACAGTGGAGAAAAGACAGCCTCTTCAATAAGTGGTGCTGGGAAAATTGGACAGCTACATGTAAAAGAAAGAAATTAGAACACTCCTTAACACCATACACAAAAATAAGCTCAAAATGGATTAAAGACCTAAATGTACATACAGACATCATCAAACTCTTAGAGGAAAACATAGGCAGAACACTCTATGACATAAATCACAGCAAGATCCTTTTTGCCCCACTTCCTATAGAAATGGAAATAAAAACAAAAATAATCAAATGGGACCTAATGAAACTGAAAAGCTTTTGCACAGCAAAGGAAACCATAAACAAGACGAAAAGACAACCCTCAGAATGGGAGAAAATATTTGCAAATGAAGCAACTGACAAAGGGTTAATCTCCAAAATATACAAGCAGCTCAAGCAGCTCAATATCAAAAAGACAAACAAACCAATCCAAAAATGGGCAGAACACCTGAATAGACATTTCTCCAAAGAAGATACATAGATTGCCAGCAGACACATGAAAGAATGCTCAACATCATTAATCATTAGAGAAATGCAAATCAAAACTACAATGAGATATCTTCTCACACCAGTCAGAATGGCCATCATCAAAAAATCTAGAAACAATAAATGCTGGAGCGGGTGTGGAGAAAAAGAAACCCTCTTGCACTGTTGGTGAGAATGTAAATTGATACAGCCACTGTGGAGAACAGTATGGAGTTTCCTTAAAAAACTAAAAATAGAACTGCAGTACGACCTAGCAATCCCACTACTGGGCATATACCCTGAGAAAACCATAATTCAAAAAGAGTCATGTACCAAAATGTTCATTGCAACTCTATTTACAATAGCCAGGACATGGAAGCAACCTAAATGTCCATCAACAGATGAATGGATAAAGAAGATGTGGCACATATATACAGTGGAATATTACTCAGCCATAAAAAGGAACGAAACTGGGTTATTTGTAATGAGGTGGATGGACCTAGAGACTGTCATACAGAGTGAAGTAAGTCAGAAAGATAAAAACAAATAGTGTATGCTAACACATATATATGGAATCTAAAAAAATAAAAATGGTCATGAACAACCTAAGGGCAAGATAGGAATAAAGATGCAGACTTACTAGAGAATGGACTTGAGGATATGGGGAGGTGGAAGGGTAAGCTGGGACAAAGTGAGAGAGTGGCATGGACATATATACACTACCAAACGTAAAGTAGATAGCTAGTGGGAAGCAGCTGCATAGCACAGGGAGATCAGCTCAGTGCTTTGTGAATACCTAGAGGGGTGGGATAGGGAGGGTGGGAGGGAGGCAGATGCAAGAGGGAAGAGATATGGGGACATATGTACATGTATAACTGATTCACTTTGTTATAAAGCAGAAACTAACACACCTTTGTAAAGCAATTATACTCCAATAAAGATGTTAAAAAAATAAAAAATAAAATAAATAAAGTAAAAATTAAAAAAAAATATTCTGATATATTAAAACAAGCCAGAAGAGCCTGGCTAAAGCCACATTGGATGAGGGAGGTGGGGTAGGGATGCTCCACCCCACCTTTTTTTAACCATCCCATTGTTGGCCTGGATTACTACTCAGGTCTCAGTCAAAATATCACCTCCTACAGGAAGCCTGCCTTGACATCCCCATGCTGGTTTAAGTTGGCCTCCAAGGAGTTTGATATCAGAGTCTCATTGCTGTGCATGATTATTACGCTGCATGCACTTGGCATGTGTGTCCTCACTGGACTATAAGCTCTTAGAAGGCATGCCATGTCCTCATCACAGTTCTATCTTAGGTGCCAGATACTCAGTCTTCCAAAACCACTTCTACATAGTAGGACAGTAATAATCTATCCCTCAGGGAATTCTTATTATAAAATGAGAAAATTAGTGTGAAGCACTTGGCATGGTATCTGACATAAAGGTAAAATCTTAATAAATGTCAG
This sequence comes from Lipotes vexillifer, assembly GCF_000442215.2. Lineage (NCBI taxonomy): Eukaryota > Metazoa > Chordata > Mammalia > Artiodactyla > Lipotidae > Lipotes > Lipotes vexillifer. The sequence goes on along the minus strand of NW_006783631.1, from coordinate 4,737,722 downwards.
CTATTTATTTTTATCATTAGTCAACACTTTGTTGTGGAGTAGATGGATGAATGGAAAAATTGGCATCACTATTGCAAATTGGGATACACACGCCATAAGGACAGCCTGGGGGCAGAGGCGAGATACTGACAAAATGAGGCGTCCATGTCTTTTCCAACTGAATCGCTTTCTATTTTTGAGGCCCATGAGTTACCCAAACATCATCCAAACTGGAACATTCACCTCCGTCAAGTGTTTGTCTGCCACAGAGATTGATAGGACTTTGGAAATGCTGGCAGGAAAATGAAATTTCTAATTAACTAGAAAACGTTGTCATATGTGCATGTGTAAAAATAGCTTCAGATAAATACCTGCGTTATCTCATCCTCCCAGAAACTGGTCCCCAGCAAAGAGCTGCTTTGCTCCTGCATTTCAGCCCACATTGCTCCAGAATAAATCTATATCCTGGTGAAGATGTACTTGCTGCCCCCTTCCCTGTCTCATTTCTGGTTTTCTTCCTCCGGTATAATGTGCCCTGTGGTCAATGGCTGTCATCTTCCAACAGGTTCCCTCCTGTCCCGGAAGGATGGCTGGCCCATCCCCTCATTAATCATGCTGGTGGCAAATAGATGCTTTGAGTGGTCCTGATGATAGTGAGAGGAAAATGTTATCAACCTTCTTTTGGAGACAGGAGGGAAGTTCTGGATGAGAAGGAACTCAGGGTATTGGGTCTCACTGGTGCAGAAAGAAGCCTAGGTGAAGAGAGATATGGGCCAGAAGAGCATCCTTTTGTGATCAAAATCCCAGCATCCTAAGACAGGTTGCCCAGGGTGTACAGAAGTGTAAACTGAAGCCCCAGGTCAGGGGTGAATAAATGTTGGAAACACCAAATAACATTTTCATGGCTGGCTTTTTATCAGCCATGACTGGTGTGAGAGCAGTCTGACCTCATTTCACATCTCATTTCATTTGATCCTCATGACAATCACACAACATCAGGCTTATCATTGTCCCCATTTGATGGGGAAAACTGATGAGGAAACTGAGGCTAAAAGAGGGTGAGGCCAAATCCAAACGGCTAACAAGTGAAAGCACAGGACACCACGGGCATCTTCTGCCATCAGAACGCTAGGTATTTGACCCCAGGAGAGGAATATCTCAAAAAGAAAGCTTCCAAATTACTAAGAATGTCCTGGGTACATATCCAGAGAAAACTCTAATTCAAAAAAATACATGCACCCCAACGTTCACAGCAGCACTATTTACAATAGCCAAGACATGGAAGCAACCTAAGTGTCCTTCAACAGATGAATGGTTAAAGAAGATGTGGTACATATATACAATGGAATATTAGTCATAAAAGAGAATGAAATAATGCCATTTGCAGCAACATGGATGGACCTAGAGATTTTCATACTAAGCGAAGAAAGTCAGAAAGAAAAAGACAAATACCATATGATATCAGTTACATGTGGAATTTTTTTAAAAAATGATACCAATGAACTTATTTACAAAACAGAAACAGACTCACAGACATAGAAAATAAACTTATGGTTACCAAAGGGGAAAGGTTGGGAGAAGGGATAAATTAAGAGTTTGGGATTAACATATACACAAGACTATATATAAGATAAACAACAAGGACCTACTGTATAGCACAGGGAACTATACTTGATATCTTGTAATAACCTATAATGGAAACGAATATGAAAAAGAATATGTGTGTATATATATATATATATATAACTGAATCACTTTGCTGTACACTTGAAACTAACACATTGTAAATTAACTATACTTCCATTTAAAATATAAATAAAATAATTTTTTTTTAATTTCTATGAATGATACAGTTATGGTGAACCATCAGAGAAAAATGCAGAATGTTTGGGACCTTCTTTACTTTTGAAGTTGATATTAATGACGATGTTCATGTCTCCAAAACCCTGTCAGAGGCCAAATCCATCCAGGCACTGAGGCTGGCACAACCCAGCTCTTCTTTGTTCTCTAACCTCTAAAACCCTAACCTCCATTTTTGTACAAACCAACATCCTTGCATTGGAACAAGCTAGAAAAGCCTGGTTAAAGCCACACTGTGAGAGGATGGTCTAGGCTTCTGCCTTGGCTGGACCTTCTCTTAACATCTGAATCTGGAGACATCCCCAACCAAAGGACTTCTTTCTCTGGTTTGAGTTGAGCACTCTGTGTCCTACACCTATTGGGGTGCCCTGTCTGTCTCCACTGAAAAAGGAAAGATGTTTTAAATGTCTTTTTGCAGGAAGGCACCCCTTTCAGACTGGGACCCGAGCTGCAGAGAAATGGCAGACTGCACAGAAACAAGATCCTACCTCCAGAGAACCTCAGAGTGATCGTCCACATCCATTTATCCTCTCCAGCCAAGCATGAGGGAGGATTTCCCTGACCCATGCAGTTAGACAGTGTCAGGACACACCTACAGGCTGTGAATAGGGGTGATGAGCATCGTTTAACTCCTGTTGCAGACCCCCCAGCAGTGTCTTCCATACACCAGCTACCAGGAGCCCAGGTGTCTCAGATGGTACAGCTCTATGATGGTGGTGCCTCTGTCAGCCTGGATCTGTGTCAGACTCTGGGGATGCATGACATTACACATGTAGAGTGAGACATAAATAAAAGTTGACTATGTTCAAAACTACGATTAGGTACCACCTCACACCAGTTAGAATGGCCATCATTAAAAATTCTACAAATAATAAATGCTGGAGAGAGTGTGAAGAAAAGAGAACCCTGCTACACTGCTGGTGGGAATGTAAATTGGTGCAGCCACTACAGAGAACAGTATGGAGGTTCCTCAAAAAATTAAAAATAGAGTTTCCATATTACCTAGCAATCCCACTTCTGGGCATATACCCAGACAAAACTCTAATTCGAAAAGAACATCCACCCCAACGTTCACATAAGCACTGCTTACAATAGCCAAGACATGGAAACAACGTAAATGTCTAACGACAGATGAATGGATATAGAAGATGTGGTACATATATACAATGGAATATTACTCAACCATAAAAAGAATGAAATAATGCCATTTGCAGCAACATGGATGGACCTAGAGATTATCATACTAAGCGAAGTCAGACAGAGAGAGACAAACATCATATGATATCACTTATATGTGGAATCTAAAATATGACACAAATGAACTTATTTATGAAACAGAAACAGACTCACAGACATAGAGAACAGATTTGTGGTTGCCAAGGGGTTGGGGGACAGTGAGGAAGGGATGGATTAGGAGTTTAGGATTAGTAGATGCAAGCTATTATATATAAAATGGATAAACAACTAGTTCCTACTGTATAGTGGACTATATGGTTTATCACAATATCCTGTGATAAACCATAATGGAAAAGAATATTTAAAAAAAGAATGTATATATGTGTACAATTAATCACTTTGCTGTACAACAAAAATGAACACAACATTGTAAATCAACTATAAGTCAATTAAAAATAAAAATAAGTAAAATAATAGATAAAATAAAAATAAATTAATTAAAAAATAAAAGTACAACTCAAAATTGTGGCCCCCGTGTGCTTCTAAAGTTTCACAACCTTCTCTTGGTGCCCAGAGGAAGGTCAAAGTCCCTAACCTCTTTTCCAGAGCTCTTCCCTGCCTGGCTGCCCCCTTGCCTCCAGTTCATCTTTGCCACTCTTCCCCATGCTCAGCACACTCCAGGCCTCTAATATTGTGATCGTTTCTAGAAAATGCCAGGTGTTCTTCCCCTTCTCACTCCGGCACTCTCGCCCAGGCTGTGCTTGGCTGGCTCCACTCGTCTTTCCATCTTGGTACCCTGGATCTACCTTCCTTGGACACACCCCTCTGACCACTCTCCAAAATGCTCCAGCTTCTCATCTTTTGTGGACTCACAGACACAGAGAACAGACTTCTGGTTGCCAAGGGGATGGGGAGGGGGTGGGGAAGGCATGGATTGGGAGTTTGGGGTTAGCAGATGCAAACTGTTATATAGAGAATGGATAAACAACAAGGTCCTACTGTAGAACAAAGGGAACTATATTCAATACCCTGTAATAAAGCATAATGGAAAATAATATGTATATACAGTGTGTGTGTGTGTGTGTGTATA
>NW_006783631.1:4704832-4733489 GCF_000442215.2 Lipotes vexillifer | reverse complement strand
TGTGTGTGTGTGTGTGTATATATACACACACACACACACACACATATATATATATATATATATATATATATATATATATATATATATGAATCACTTTGGTGTACACCAGAAATTAACACAACATTGTAAATCAACTATACTTCAATAAAATAAATTTTTTTTTGAAGTTGATTATGTTAAGCTTAAGCATTGAGACTCGGGGCTTTCTGTTACTTCATTGTAGCCTGGCCTGGCTTGGCTGACCTGATCCAGTGGGAGACCTCCTCCCAGGGGCCTCAGAGCTCAAGGATGTTCCCATGATACCATTCCACGTTCTCTGATATAGGAGCTACACAGACACCTGTAATATCAGTCAACACGTTAGGTGACTCATGTTTACTATGCTTTGGTAGATGGAGCAGACAACAAGTTCTATCAAATGCAAGTAGTGAAAGCAAAGAGTAAGCTATAGACTTTTTATTCCTCAAGGCATAGTTAATATTTATCAAGCATTTACTCTGTGCTAGATATGTTGAGAGTATTATTTCTAATTCCAGCCATAAAAATAGGTATTGTAATCCCCATTTTGCATAGTGAGAAACTCTGGTTCTTGTAGACTGTTTTTTTCAAGGTCACACCTGGAAATAGGGCTGTAAATCCAGGCGTCTCTGATTTCAAAGCCTGTGGTTTTTCACTACATGACATGAGTCTGCCCACACAGTATTCTCTAAATAAATGATAGATAAGAGATAGAATGTTTGATTAACCGTGCTCCCTGCCATCAGTAGTGGAGTCCAACTCAAAAAAAGGAAATAAAAAGCTGTAAATGTGCAGGAAAAAGACACATCTCTCAAAAAACCAAAAGATTAAACTAAAAGCACATTGAGAGACACCACAGTGCTGCGGTTAGGAGAGCAGGCTCAGCATTTAAAACCCAGGTTACTCCCACTCATGAGCTGTGTGACTTTGGGTAAGTTATTTGACCTCCAGATACCTCTGTTTTCTTTGCAGAATGGCAATGAGATAGTGCCTGTGTCACTGGTTTTTTGTGAGGATTAAGTGAGCTAGTACAGGTCCAAGATGCAAAATAAAGGTCTGGCACAGAGCCAGGCCTCCAAGACTTTCCCTTCTGTATGAAAGCAGAGTGGAATGAGGGCCACCAGTGCAGAGTGACCCCAGCCCATTGCTCCCAAGGGAGAGCAGCCCATCTCCTCCCCCTCAGGACACACCAAAACCCCTGCTCCTTGGAGAAAGGATGGATGGTGAGGAACCATCTCATACATGAAGTATAGCCCTGCTCTCCTTGCAAACTGAACCTTGTTTGGAATACGAGATGATTCTGTGCCCAAACCACCAGGCAATGTTAAATCAAGTCCAACTCTTGGTCCACGCTTCTCTTTCAGGGGAGTGCAGGACACAAGATAGTGCTGGGAGCACACATCTCTGAGGGGCTGCAGGCCCCCAACCTGCTGTTCAGAGGGTGAGTGCAGTGCCCAGGCTTTCTTGGTTTCATTTTACACCAGTTTTTACTTCTATCTCTTCTCTCAAAAGTACCTCTTACCCTCGATTTGATGTGCTTGATGGCTGAGAAAACTTCATTAGAATGGTATCATGATTATAAGAATAATACTTTGGGATTCTTCTTTTTTTAGATTCTTCTTTTATTATTTATATTATCAGCTGAACCCAGTAGAATATATCACAGATGATGAAGCCCTTGAATTTGTATTCACAAATCTCACATTCATGCTGAGAACTTGGCAGGGCTGGCAGAGATGGACAGGCAGTGACTATATTTTATAGATGAGGAAGCAGACATCTGCACATTCACTTGACTTGCCCAAGGCCAATCAGTGAGACTAGCTGAGCAGCACAATAATCCAAGTTCAGTGACTTAGAGTCCAAGGTGAACTTTTCAGTAACCATAAGAATGCTCCACAGGATCTGGAACCTCTAAGCACCAGGAGTTTAGGAAATTGTTCTCTGAAGTATATGGATGTCCACTTGGAAGGAACTTAGTAAGTCTTTGTGGATTGAATGAATGAATGAATGAATGAATCCTTCAGACTGGAGGGAGTGAGCCACCTGCAATGAAGCTGTGATGATGTAAAAAATGTGTCATTCCTCCACCTGTGTACCCCATGGTGACGGATGGGCAGGGGGGAGGGATTCATTTCACATCCCTTTAAAATCATGAAAAGACCATTCCCTGGGTCTAATATTTATTTATTTATTTATTTATTTATTTTATTAATATCTTTATTTATTTATTTATTTATTTTGTTAATATCTTTATTGGAGTGTAATTGCTTTACAATGGTGTGTTAGTTTCTGCTGTATAACAAAGTGAATCAGCTATACATATACATATATCACCATATCCCCTCTTTCTTGTGTTTTCCTGCCACTTTCCCTATCCCACCCCTCTAGGTTGTCACAAAGCACAGAGCTAATCTCCTGTGCTATGCAACTGCTTCCCACAAGCTATCTATTTTACATTTGGTAGTGTACATATGTAAGTGCTACTCTCTCCCTTTGTCCCAGCCTTCCCTTCTCCCTCCCCATGTCCTCAAGTCTATTTTCTACATCTGTGTCTTTATTCTTGTTCTGCCCTTAGGTTCTTCAAAACATTTTTTTTCTTTACATTCCATACATATGTGTTAGCAAACAGTACTTGTTTTTCCATTTCTGACTTACTTCATTCACTCTATGACAGACTCTAGGTCCATCCACATCACTACGAATAACTCATTTTCGTTTCTTTTTATGGCTGAGTAATATTCCATTGTATATATGTGCCACATCTTCTTTATCCATTCATTGGTCAATGGACACTTAGGTTGCTTCCATGTCCTGGCTATTCTAAATAGAGCTGCAAAGAACATGTGGTACATGACTCTTTCTGAATTATAGTTTTCTTGGGGTATATGCCCAGTAGTGGGATCGCTGGGTCCTATGGTAGTTTTATTTTTATTTTATTAAGGAACCTCCATACTGTTCTCCATAGTGGCTGTATCAATTTACATTCCCACCAAGAGTGTAAGAGGGTCCACTTTTCTCCACACCCTCTCCAGCATTTATTGTTTGTAGATTTTTTGATCATGGCCATTCTGACCGGTGTGAGGTGATACCTCACTGTAGTTTTGATTTGCATTTCTTTGATGATTAGTGATGTTGAACATCCATTCATGTGTTTGTTGGCAATCTGTATATCTTCTTTGGAGAAATGTCTATTTAAGTCTTGTGCCCATTTTTGGATTGGGTTGTTTGTTTTTTTGATATTGCACTGAATGAGCTGCTTATATATTTTGAAGATTAATCCTTTGTCAGTTGCTTTGTTTCCAAATATTTTCTCCCATTCTAAGAGTTGTCTTTTTGTCTTGTTTATGCTTTCCTTTGCTGTGCAAAAGCTTTTAAGTTTCATTAGGTCCCATTTGTTTATTTTTGTTTTTATTTCACTTTCTCTAGGAGGTGGGTCAAAAAGGATCTTGCTGTGATTAATGTCATAAAGTATTCTGCCTATGTTTTCTTCTAAGAGTTCTATAGTGTTTGGCATTACATTTAGGTCTTTAATCCATTTTGAGTTTATTTTTGTGTATGGTGTTAGGGAGTGTTCTAATTTCATTCTTTTACATGTAGCTGTCCAGTTTTCCCAGCACCACTTAGTGAAGAGACTGTCATTTCTCCATTGTATAGTCTTGCCTCCTTTATCAAAGGTAAGGTGACCATACGTGCATAGGTTTATCTCTGGGCTTCCTATCCTTTTGCATTGATCTGTATTTCTGTTTTTGTGCCAGTACCATAGTGTCTTGATTACTGTAGGGTTATAGTATAGTCTGAAGTCCGGGAGCCTGATTCCTCGAGCTCTGTTTTTCTTTCTCAAGATTGCTTTGGCTACTTGGGGTCTTTTGTGTTTCCATACAAATTGTGAAAGTTTTTGTTCTAGTTCTGTAAAAAATGCCATTGGTAGTTTGATAGGGATTGCATTGAATCTGTAGATTGCTTTGGGTAGTATAATCATTTTCACAATGTTGATTCTTCCAATCCAAGAATATGGTATAACTCTCCATCTCTGTGTATCATCTTTAATTTCCTTCAACAGTGTCTTATAGTTTTCTGCATACAAGTCTTTTGTCTCCTTAGATAGATTTATTCCTAGGTATTTTATTCATTTTGTTGCAGTGGTAAATAGGAGTGTTTCCTTGATTTGTGTTTCAGATTTTTCATCATTAGTGTATAGGAATGCAAGAGATTTCTGTGCATTAATTTTGTATCGGGCTGCTTTACCACATTCATTGATTAGCTCTAGTACTTTTCTGGTGGCACCTTTAGGATTCTCTATGTATAGTATCATGTCATCTGCATCCAGTGACAGTTTTACTTCTTCTTTTCTGATTTGGATTCCTTTTATTTATTTTTCTTCTCTGATTGCTGTGGATAAAACTTCCAAAACTATGTTGAACAATAGTGGTGAGAGTGGGCAAACTTGTCTTCTTCCTGATCTTAGTGGAAATGGTTTTAGGGTTTCACCATTGAGAATGATGTTGGCTGTGGGTTGGTCATATATGGCCATTATTATGTTGAGGTAAATTCCCTCTATGCCTACTTTCTGGAGGGTTTTTATCATAAATGGGTTTTCAATTTTGTCAAAAGCTTTTTCTGCATCTGTTGGGATGGTCATATGGTTTTTCACCTTCAGTTTGTTAATATGGTGTATGACATTGATTGATTTGTGTATATTGAAGAATCCTTGCATTCCTAGGATAAACCACACTTGATCACGGGTATGATCTTTTTAATCCAACAGGATTCTGTTTGCTAGTATTTTGTTGAGGATTTTTGTGTCTATGTTCATCAGGATTTTCACCTGTAGTTTTCTTTTTTTGTGACATCTTTGTCTGGTTTTTGTATCAGGGTAATGGTGGCCTTGTAGAATGACTTGGGGTGTGTTCCTCCCTCTGCTATACTTTGGAAGAGTTTGAGAAGGATAGGTGTTAGCTCTTCTCTAAATGTTTGATAGAATTCACCTGTGAAGCCATCTGCTCCTGAGCTTTTGTTTGTTGGAAGATTTTTAATCACAGTTACAATTTCAGTGCTTGAGATTGGTCTGTTTATATTTTCTATTTCTTCCTGGTTCAGTCACGGAATAATGTGCTTTTCTAAGAATTTGTCCATTTCTTCCAGGTTGTCCATTTAATTGGCATATAGTTGCTTGTAGTAATCTCTCATGATCCTTTGTATTTCTGCAGTGTCAGTTTTTCCATCTTTTTCATTTCTAATTATTTTGACTTGCTTCTTCTCCCTATTTTTCTTGGTGAGTCTGGCAAATGGTTTATCTATTTTGTTTATCTTCTCAAAGAACCAGCTTTTAGTTTTATAGTTCTTTGCTGTTGTTTCCTTCATTTCTTTTTCATTTATTTCTGATCTGATCTTTATGATTTCTTTCCTTCTGCTAACTTGGGTTTTTTTGTTGTTCTTCTTCTTCTTCTTTCTCTAATTGCTCTAGGTGTAAGTTTAGGTTGTTTATTTGAGATTTTTCCTGTTTCTTGAGGTAGGATTGTATTGCTATAAACTTTCCTCTTAGAATTGCTTTTGTTGCGTCCCATAGGTTTTGGGTCATCGTGTTTTCATTGCCATTTGTTTCTAGTATTTTTTTATTTCCTCTTTGACTTCTTCAGTGATATCTTTGTTATTTAGTAGTGTATTGTTTAGCCTCCATGTGTTTGTATTTTTTAGTTTTTTCCTGTAATTTATATCTAGTCTTATAGCATTGTGGTCAGAAAAGATACTTGATATGACTTCAGTTTTCTTAACTTTACCAAGACTTAATTTGTGACCCAAGATACGATTTATCCTGGAGATGTTCCATGAGAACTTGAGAAGAAAGTTTATTCTGTTGTTTTTAGTTGGAATGTCCTATGAATAACAAATAAGTCCATCTTGTTAATGTGTCATTTAAAGCTTGTGTTTGCTTATTTATTTTCATTTTGGATGATCTGTCCATTGGTGAAAGTGGGGTGTTAAAGTCCCCTACTATGATTGTGTTACTGTTGATTTCCCCTTTTATGGCTGTTACCATTTACCTTATGTATTGATGTGCTCCTATGTTGGGTGCATATTTACCATTGTTATATCTTCTTCTTGGATTGATCCTTTGATCATTATGTAGTGTCCTTCTTTGTCTCTTGTAATAGTCTTTATTTTAAAGTCTATTTTGTCTGATATGAGAATTGCTACTCCATCTTTCTTTTGTTTTCCATTTGCATGGAATATCTTTTTCCATCCCCTCACTTTCAGTCTGTATGTGTCCCTAGATCTGGAGTGGATCTCTTGTAGACAGCATATATATGGGTGTTGTTTTTGTATCCATTCAGCCAGTCTATGTCTTTTGCTTGGAGCATTTAATTCACTTACATTTAAGGTAATTATCAATATGTATTGTCCTATTACCATTTTCTAAATTATTTTGGGTTCATTATTGTAGGTCTTTTCCTTCCCTTGTGTTTCCTGCCTAGAGTAGTTCCTTTAGCATTCGTTGTAGAGCTGGTTTGGTGGTGCTGAATTCTCCCAGCTTTTGCTTGTCTATAAAGGTTTTAATTTCTCCATCGAATCTGAATGAGATCTTTGCTGGGTAGAGTAATCTTGGTTGTAGGTTTTTCTTCTTCATCACTTTCAGTATGTCCTGCTACTCCCTTCTGGCTTGCACAGTTTCTGCTGAAAGATCAGGTGTTAACCTTATGGGGATTCCCTTGTATGTTATTTGTTGCTTTTCCCTTGCTGCTTTTAATATTTTTTCTTTGTATTTAATTTTTGATAGATTGATTAATATGTGTCTTGGCATGTTTCTCCTTGGATTTAGCCTGTATGGGACTCTGAACTTCCTGGACTTCATTGATTATTTCCTTTCCCATATTAGGGAAGTTTTCAACTATAATCTCTTCAAATATTTTCTCAGTCCGTTTCTTTTTCTCTTCTTCTTCTGTGACCCCTATAATTCAAATGTTGGTGCGTTTAATGTTGTCCCAGAGGTCTCTGAGACTGTCCTCAGTTCTTTTCAGTCTTTCTTCTTTATTCTGCTCGGCAGTAGTTATTTCCAGTGTTTTATATTCCAGGTCACTTACCTGGTCTTCTGCCTCAGTTTTTCTGCTATTGATCCCTTCTAGAGAATTTTTAATTTTATTTATTGTGTTGTTCATCATTGTTTGTTTGTTCTTTATTTCTTCTACATCCTTATTGCACATTTCTTGTATTTTCTCCATTCTAATTCCAAGATTTTGGATCATCTTTACTATCATTACTCTGAGTTATTTTTCAGGTAGACTGTTTATTTCCTCTTCATTTGTTTGATCTGGTGGGTTTTTACTTTGCTCCTTCATCTGCTGTGTATTTCTCTGTCTTATTTTGCCTAACTTACTGTGTTTGGGTTCTCCATTTCTCAGGCTGCACGTTCATAGTTCCCATGGTTTTTGGTGTCTGCCTCAAGTGAGTAAGGTTGTTTCAGTGGCTTATGTAGGTTTCCTGGTGGAGGGGATTGGTGTCTGTGTTCTAGTGGATAAGGCTGGATCTTGTCTTTCTGGTGGGCAGGACTGTGTCCAGTGGTGTGTTTTGGGGTGTCTGTGACCTTATTATGATTTTAGGCAGCCTCTCTGCTAATGAGTAGGATTGTGTTCCTGTCTTGCTAGTTGTATGGCATGGGGCATCCAGCACTGGCGTTTGCTGATTGTTGGGTGGAATTGGGTCTTAGCGTTGAGATGGTGATCTCTAGGAGAGCTCTTGTCAGTTGATATTACATGGGGCCAGGAAGTCTCTGGTGATCCAATGTCCTGAGCTCGGCTCTCCCACCCCAGAGACTCAGGCCTGGCACCCAGCCGGAGCACCAAGACCCTGTCAGCCACACAGCCAGGTATGTGGGGAGTTTCTTGCCTTTTGGGAAGTCTGAAGTGTTCTGCCAGCGTTCAGTAGGTGTTTGTTGGAGTTGTTCCACATGTGGATTTTTTTGATGTATTTGTGGGGAGGAAGGTGATCTCCATGTCTTAATCCTCTGCCCTCTTGAAGGTCTCCCTCTGAGCAAACCTTTAAGAAAACAAACTTTCTGACCTCTCTCTAGTGGTGGAAAGCGATGGCTGAGACTGCTGTCTCCTTTCCAATTATATGACTTGACACCCCACAGCAAGAAGGCCACCTGCACAGATGCCCACCAAATGCTCTCAACCTTTTTTTCCTTTGTGCTTCATCTTGTTTCACTTGTTCATAGAGTGCCACTGCAGAGGCCTCACACCCGACCCTTCAGACCAGTGTTCCTCATGCAAAAGGGCTGTGCCATCACCTCTGGTTCCTTTTTAGATCCACATTAATTGCTTTTGAAAATGCATTATAAGCTCCTCCATGGCCTTTCTTTTTCACAGCCTCTTTTTCAAAATTATTGGAAGACTGGTCCCCAATTTACTGTCCCAGATTGCCTTCCATACTTTGCTTTATAAATTCAGTTTCTGGTGAAAAAATAAATATGTCAAATTGTCCAAGAGTGAATCCCTGCCGGTGCGTAGAGGTGCCAGGAGGTGGCCTGCAGCCAGCACAGCGTTTCCTTGCACTCCAGTGTTTTATATTTTAATAATTCATGCAGATTTCACATTTCAGTGCCTAACATATCTTTTTGTTTTAATAGAAAAATAACGATATAAAATACTCAGCGGTTAAATTGCTGGACTTTCTCTGCATGCCCTCCACATGATCCAAAAAAACCAAATCAACTTGAATGTCCAGGAAGATATGCTGTGTTGATGCCATACTTTACATGATGTCACACCAGAAGGATGTGGCACCCAGTTTAAGTAGCACAGACCTAGGGCCCAAGCCCAGCCTTCCACGCGTGGCTCCCCTGGCCCTCTGTGCTCTGAATTCTCCCCACCCAGTCTCATCTCTCACCCCTCCAAGTTTTATATACCATGGCTGGACTAAATCAAGCTTCCTGCATCTCCCTGAACAGAGGCTTATAGAGGGTGGCAACAAAGATATTCAACAGAACCAGGTAGCAGGGCCCTGGGCCACAGGCCAGACATCCGAGGAAAGTTACAACCCAACTTGGCCTCCAGTCTGTTCCCCACTGGAAGAATGCCATTACGATGCTCAATCTGCTGTTTGTATAAAACTAGCAGACACCCAACAGCTCTATGCCTTCTCTTAGGAAGAACTGGGGGCCTTGGGAAGCTTCTGATCTCCTGACATCAGAGGTCTAGTCTGCATGCTTCTGCCTCTGACCCTGAGATGAAACTTTGCTGAACCTTTGTATCATGTTTCACATTTTCCTTTATAAAGGCAACACATGATCCTCATCAGACATTTGGAAAATCTAAAAAAGGACAGTTGCCCACCGTCCCACCACAGACAGGCAACCAGTATTAACATTTTGGTACTTTTTCTCCATATAACTCTTACTTAGCTTTAATCATAAAGCATGTGTATTTTATATCCCCTGTTTTCAATGCCACATTAGAAAATTATTATTTTTCCTGGATAGAAACTCCTCATTATTCCTCAACTCAAATAATAATTGCTTTGTCATTTCTAAACCCAAAATGGGGGTGAGCAAAAAGTAGTTAAGTACTAAGATGCTCAAGCTGTCTGTCATGACAGCCTAGCAAGCCTGGAAAAGAATTCCTACAGTTAGTCCCTTTCTCTGCCTCCAGGAAGAATTTCCCAGCATAGGTAATCTCTGCACTGAGCTGACCTTCATCCCTAAAGGTCACCCCTGCCATGCCTGGAGGGTAGAACAAGCATCCTTCTCATAGGCTCCCCAGGCCAGCTGTATCGATTAAGCAGCTGTATTCGATTTCCTCTGAGTCTTTGAGCTTGCTTGGGGTTTTTCAGCTATAGAGACATACAAAGGACCATAGTATTCCAGAATATACTTCCAGTCTGTCTGGGATGTTTTTAGCAAAATTTGGTATTAACAATGACAGCTGGGATTCCATGGGACATAAGAATCTTTTTTTTTCTATTGTGCAAAAGTATTATTTCCCACAATGTAGTTGAAAGATAGTGGGGATTAGACTCAAGAAGTCAGAAGTCAAGTCCTATCTTTGTTATTATCTGACCCCAGGTCAATCCAAAATGGAGAGGCAGAAGAGAGAAAGTGTTGGTCATTACTAATGATGATGATGGTGATGATAATGATGATGGTGGTGGTGATGATGATGGTGATGATGCTGCTGCAGATGATGATGATGGTGATGGTGATGATTATGATGGTGATGGTGATGATGATAATGGTGGTGGTGGTGGTGATGGTGATGATGGTGGTGGGGTTGATGATGATGATGCTGATGATGGTAGTGGTAATGATGATGATGATGGTGATGATGCTGCTGCTGATGGTGGTGGTGATGGTGATGATGATGGTGATGGTGATGATGATGGTGGTGGTGGTGATGGTGTTGATGGTGGTGGGGTTGATGATGATGATGCTGATGATGGTGGTGGTGATGATGATGATGATGGTGATGATGATGATGACAATCTGTCAATGCCTTGCAGTGGCCAAACTGCCAGAAACACACGTGTAGTTGAACAAAGCTGAGTCCGTTGGCTCATGGCACCAAGGGAGTTTGCAGCCCACAGGGAGCAGTGGACATCTCTGTAAAAGGATGGTAGAAAGGATCTGTAACAGGATTTGTGCTTCTGGTAGGGGATTTAAGGGAGGGTCCCAGAACGGGAGACTTGGCCCTGGACTGGAATCTTTCAGGAAGTAGGGGGAATTCTATCACTGGCTAACATGATAATTGTCACCCAGAAGGTGGAAAGAACAAATTAATGCCAAATAGATGTAATTGGTAAACAAGCCACAGTAAACTAGAGTAGCCCTAGGGTACAATTTACCATTTTTGTGGTTTGGACCATGTTCTTATTTTGTCTTTATTTAGACCTAGCAATGAAGTGATTTTGTTTCTGTCCTGTTTTATCGTGGTCACAGAGTGGGCTTATCTGACGCTGGTGTTCTGCGGCATAGTTTCTCCCACTCCCAGGGGCTCCCACTCCCAGGGGCTGCTTTTTCTCTTTCTAACCTTATTAAAGTGTTGCTATCATTATATTTATATTAAAGTAGAGAAACGGAGGCTTAGATGGGCTCAGAAATTTGCTCAGGTTCACACAGCTAGAAAATGACAGGAATCAAACAGGGGTTTGACTCCAAATCCCAAAGTTCTCAGTACTCACACAAAACATCATCATCTCATGATGAGCGCAATTGTGTTTTATTTTATTTTTTGAGTGGGTCACACATGTAACGTGGTGCAAAGTTCAAAACGTAACTAGGGCACCCAGAAAAAAGCAAGTCTCCCCCACTCCCAGCCTATCCCCCAGGCACTCCATTCCCCTCTAGGAGGCCACATCCTTCCCATTTTTCTCAGGGCCTCTTATCCAGGACACTGCATTTTGTAGGGAGTAGATGGAGTGAAGCAGTGCGAGAAACAACCAGTGACTTAGGACTTAACACATTGCTTACTCTTGCCCAGCTCTTCCAAAATCTCTTTCACGGGGTTTCAGTAACTCAACAAACATTGATTAAACATGCATGGTTTTCAAGACACTGTGCTCAGCACGAGACAAGCAAACCATGAACCGGAAGGGCTGCTTGCCCTGGAGAGGCTGGCAGTCTAGGGAGAGGACCACCTGACTGCATCGTGGCTGGTGAGCTGGAAATGATGGTGTCGAAGACTGGGAGATGCAGGGAAAGATTGATGGAGGCAGAAACTCTCCACCTGATCCTGAAGGATGGCAGGTATTTACCAGGTGCACAAGGGTGAAAAGAGAACTCCAGAGAGAGAGGGAGCAGGATGGGCAATAACATGGAAGCACGACAGACCACCAATGGCTGCGAATGGCTAGAGCACAGGTGCCTGGGATGAGAGGCAAGAGAAATGGCTGGAAAAGTAGCCAAGGGTCCTGTCATGAGAAGCCTTCTGCAGGATGCTAAAGAGAATGTCATCAGAGTTAAATAAGATAGACCACGTGGGAAGGATTTGAAACGTTTAAAACACACACCAAGTGCAATGAATTAAATGGGTCACTAGTTTCTGTTCCTTGGTTGTCACTGGTCATGGCTTTTCCCTGAGGATGCTGCTTCTAATCATAGTTACCACTTGTATGGGCACCTATGGAGGATGAAGTTCCCAGAGGTCACTGAGAAGAGAGACGGTGACCAACTAGACTTTTGACCCCTCAAGCAGACACTCGGGACACCTGCCCCGCGGCTCCATGAGCAAGAACGACTTGACATTCTCTGGTGTCCAGTGTCTATCAAAAGTGCATCTGAGATAAATCATGTTTGAGAAGGAAGACCTGAGGGTCAGGTCATCCTCTCCCACCTCAAAGCATACTCAGCAGCCTTTGTAACAAGCTAGACTGCCAGAAATTCTATTCCTCAGCAGCAACAGTGGAGGTAAATGGGAATCCTCCCCGCCCAGCTCTGCTTGCTATGGGGGCTTTAACTGACTTTGAAAAATATGTCAATGTTCACACCCCAGAGATTCTCATTGACTTGGCCTGGGATCTGCCCAGGCTTTGTTTGTTTATTTGTTTGTTTAACAAAAATCTTTCTGAATTGGCAACCAGGGTTGAGTATTCCTCCTTTAAAAACATAATTTGGGGATGATAATGAAGAGCCTTAGTATCTTTTAAGAGATATCACTTATATGTGGAATCTAAAAAATACAACAAACTAGTGAATATAACCAAGAAGAAGAAGACTCACAGACATAGAGAACAAACTAGTGGTTACCAGTAGGAAGAGGGAAGAGGGGTAGACACGATAGGGGTGGGGGATTAGGAGGTACAAACTATTACGTATAAAATAAGCTACATAGAGGGCTTCCCTGGTGGCGCAGTGGTTGCGAGTCCGCCTGCCGATGCAGGGGACGCGGGTTCATGCCCCGTCTGGGAAGATCCCACATGCCGCGGAGCGACTGAGCCCATGAGCCATGGCCACTGAGCCTGCGCGTCCGGAGCCTGTTCTCTGCAACGGGAGAGGCCACAGCAGTGAGAGGCCCGCGTACCGCAAAAAATAAAAATAAAATAAAATAATAAGCTACATAGATAGCTAATGAGAACTACTGTATAACACAGGGAACTCTACTCAGTGTTCTGTGGTGACCTAAATGCGAAGGAAATCCAAAAAGGAGGGGATATATGTATACGTATAGCTGATTCACTTTGCTGTACAGCAGAAACTAACACATTGTAAAGCAACTGTACTCCAATAAAAACTAACTAAATAAATAAAATAAGCTATAAACTATTATGTATAAAATAACTATAAATAGAGTATAACCTTTAAAAATTGTGAATCACCATGTTGTACACCTATAACTTATGTAAAATTGTACATCAACTATACTCCAATAAAATTTTTTTTTAATTTTTAAAAACAAGAGCCTGTATACAAACTACTATATCTAAACTGATTCCTCTCTATGTTGTGAAAGTATCATTGAGGCTTTTAATCCTAAAGACAGATCCTTCCAGGACAGATTTTCACAACCAAAACTCTGTAATCCATCAAGTTTTTGGCCCTGATTTCCAGTAAACTCCCAGGCAAACCTGACACATCAGAGTACAGGCCTTGGAGTCAGACTATGCCAATTCTTACCTAGGTGACCTTCGGCCAGGGCTCAGTGTGCTCACCTGTGAAATGAAGGTACTAAATAAACTGTGCTGTGTTATAGTGAGAATTAAATGGAAATGGAAATATACAGAATAGCATATTACTGACACATACAATCAATATATTCTATCAATAAAAAGCAGTTGGGGTTTCCCTGGTGGCACAGTGGTTGAAAGTCTGCCTGCTGATGCAGGGAACGCGGGTTCGTGCCCCGGTCCAGGAAGATCCCACATGCCACGGAGTGGCTGGGCCCGTGAGCCATGACCACTGAGCCTGCGCGTCCGGAGCCTGTGCTCCACAACGGGAGAGGCCACAACAGTGAGAGGCCCGTGTACCGCAAAAAATAATAATAATAAATAAAATAAAATAAAATAAAATAAAATAAAAAGCAGTTGGCTTGGCCTATTGTTTTGATATAGTCAATCATTTGTGAAATAGAAATTATATGTACCATTTTAAGAACTAAATCAGGACCAAGCCCCAGCACAGAATAAGTGCTTACAAATGTTTATCATTCCCCCAAAAACAATTTCCCCTGTCAAAAAGAGGCCTCCTGTAGTGGGGAGGGATAAATTAGGAGTTTGGGGTTGATAGATACAAACTACTATATATAAAATAGATAAAGAGCAAGGACCCACTGTATAGCACAGGGAACTATACTCAATATCCTGTAATAACCTATAATGGAAAAGAATCTGAAAAAGAATATATATATATATTATATATATTATATAATATATATAAAACTGAATCACTTTGCTGTACACTTGAAACTAACACACTGTAAATCAACTATACTCCATTTTTTTTTTTAAATAGGCTTTTTTACCTTGGGGTCTCCTCTAAGCCTCCAAACAAATATCAAACATTGCCGTAAAGCTTTCAATTCAACAAGGCTTTACTGATCCCCTGTTATGTGCTAGGACTGTACCCACTGCTGGAGATGACATGAGAAACTAGATCTCATCCCTGTCCCAGGAGCTCAGATCCAGAGGGAGAGATGGACATTCAGACACATCACTCCAGGCCAGCAGGACTGCATCCCACCAACTCCTCTCAGAGTCAACATCCCAGGCAGCGTCCCGAACAGATGGACTGAGGGCCTGGTAAGGAGGAATCTCCTGATCTGGCACCGAGTGGATACTTGACTGTGGTTGAAGCTCTGACTCTTCAGTAATCTTTTCCTACTAGGAGAAATACTAAGAGTCTACCAAGCTCTTTCACTTGCCTAACTAGCTACACAGCCCAGCCATCATATGCAAGAGCAGCCAGGAAGCCAGACATCCCTCAGACCAACTTCTTCAGACCAGAGACCAGAAAGGAGAAGTGATTTGTGGAAGGACAGCCAAGTCCAAGCCTTATTTATCATCAAACCCCTATTGCAGTGTTTGACATGAGTCCAGGACTCAGTCAAAAGGGATATTTGGGGACATGGAGGAGATAGGTCCCCTGCAGGGAGATGGCAGGGATGGGGGCAGGAAAGGCAGCTCGGTTGCAGGCGGAGCAGGAGTGGAGGAGGAGGTTCCAAAGAAAGTCAGGAAGTCTTGCCAGTCACATGATCATGCAGTGATCTGGGTCCTCACTGCCCCCAAGACAGCATCTTTGTCAGAGTCCTATGCAGGTGCCACCAGTTACCCACTGAAGGCCAGACCCACCACGTAAAGATCCATGCCATGTGCAGTTTTAAGAAGAGGTGTCATAATGGATGTGGTACCTACATACAATGGAATACTACTCAGCTGTAAAAAGGAATGAAATCATGCCATTTGCAGCAACATGGATGGACCTAGAGATTCTCATACTAAGTGAAGTAAGTCAGACAGAGAAAGACACATATCATGTAATATCACTTATATGTGGAATCTAAAATATGACACAAACTTTTTTACAAAACAGGAACAGACTCACAGACGTAGAGCACAAACTCATGGTTACCAAAGGGAAAAAGGTGAGGAGGGATAAATTAGGAGTTTGAGATTAACATATACACATGACTATATATAAAATAGGTAAACAATAAGGACCTACTGTACAGCACCAGGAACTATACTCAACATCTTGTAATAAACTGGAATGGAAAAGAATCTGAAAAAGAATATATATATAAGCTGAATCTCTTTGCTGAACACTTGAAGCTAACACAACATTGTAAATCAACTATACTTCAATAAAATTTAAAAAAAGAAAGAAAAGCTGTCATGAAACAGCACCAACCATAGAACTATTGAATTTTAAAAATTATATCTCAGCTCTACCTGTCCTCCAGGGGGCAGCAAACTCCAGCCCACGGGTCAAGTCTGGTCCACAACCTGTTTTTGTAAATAAAGTTCTATGGACAAGCAACCAGGTCCAACAATGGATGTTCTGTCCATGATTCCTTTAGCACAGCAAAGGCAGAGCTGAGTAGTTTCAACAGAGACCATAGGACCCACAAAGCCTGAAATATTTACTATCTGCCCTTCAGGAAAGCCCCTGGGATAGCACCCAGTGTGACCCTAGAGCACAGGCTTTCTAATAACAAAAGGGCCTTTGCTGTTGTCTAAAGGCAAGTCTTCAAGTTCCCCCCAAATCACAAAGCTTCAGCTTGAGGGGGTACTTAGACATTTGGCAGGAAGTATTTAGCTGCCTGCCACAGGCCTGCTTCCCTTTCTTGAAGCTTGTCAACCCTCTTCCCCAGCTCCAAAAAATGTCCAAGAAATGTTTCCCCACACATCCAGGCCCAGCCTAATGATCCTTGCTTTCCTGTATCCTTCCCATCTTCCCTCCTCTTCCCCTAGTCCATCCCATACACACAATCCTTCCAGGCAGAACTCATCCTTCCAGGCAGAACTCTTCTTTCCTTTAGATACATCCTCAGAGCGCACATCACTCTATGATAGCACGTAACTTATTACCTTGTTTATATATTTACTTTTATGTGTGTCCTTAATCTATAACCTTTGAAAATAAGACAGTGCTTTATTTCTCATCTTCATGCCTTTGGCAGAGTTCCTGGCGTGTGGAAAATTATATCGAAGCCAACTGGAAAGGGAAGAAATCTTAGACATTAACCTGTCAAAATCTCTCTTTTTCGCATGAGGAAACTGATGCCCAGTGTCACCAGGCTGACCAGTGGCAGAGGAGAGGCAAGCCTACACCCAGCCTCTCTGGAGGTCTCCCTCCACGAAATCCAACCCTCACCCCAGCAGACCACAGAGGAATCCACAGAGAGTTGTGTGTGAGTGGTCGTCATTATTTTAAAGGTAGCAGCGACAGGAATCTTCTCCTTCAGTGACACCTCCCTCCCCACTTCCAGATACCCCTCGGCAGCTCTGGCCTCCTGACAGCACTGACAAGAGACAGTGTGATGCGGCCACCATGATGCACGTGATGGACCAGTGGGCTGCAAAATTAAACTCCTCGTTTTAGAAGCCATTTGTGTTAAGGAAGGGAATAAATAAACTAACACCATGGCCAGTTTAAAAAAAGGCACCCAGACAGAGATTTGATTTGACTCTTTCAGGCTAACCAGGAAAATGAGTTTGGTAATTGCAGTTGTCACAGGATGAGTCGGGCCTGGCGGCAGAATCAGGGGAGGGGGAGAATGTCCTGGAAGGTGGTGTCATTGGAGGTGATGTGCAGTTGCCATCGGTGGGTGGCAATGTCAGTGTTTCTCTGAGAGAACAAGAAAAAGCATCCTGGATTCAGTCATGGGGTCCCATGGGCACAGACGTGGCTTACAGTGTGGGGACCAGGGAACAATGGAATTGTTTCATAATTAATGACCAGGCATAACCCCTTCCTGTGCTGTGTCTTCAGCTCTCTGTGCTCTCCACACCAGGAGCCAGGCCCTCATCTCTCCTGGACCTCATAACCTACCCACAGGAAGTGGGTGCACATGCCCTGCCTCTTGCTGGATAAAAGGATATGAGTGATGTTTCCTCTCTAGTTAAATATTGTTGGGAGCTTTCTCTGTATTCAGCACCAGGTTTGGAATTGAATGGTGACTAAGACAGGCAGTTTCTGTCTTCAGAGCCTTCCCAATGTGTCACCTCAACACACCCCTGCCAGTTCTAAGGGAAGAATTTGGGGGTCAATTGGAGACATAGGGTATTTTAGAAAAGGCCCTAAAATTATTCTCTATAGGGGCCAGATATGGAGATTGGAAAAAGAACTTGTCTTCAAAGCCCAAAGGCATGGAAATAAGCCTCAGCCTTCCAGTTAAGAGATCTCAAACAATTTACTCACACTGCAATATCTTCGTTAATAAACAGGAGGAATAAAGTTGCTCCAGCAACTTTGGAGTCGATGGAGCTGAGGAAGGGAGGGGTCAAGTGTAGGTGAGGGTAGTGCCTGACCCATTTCAGCACCCAGGGCAGCAGGAAATAGCCACACAGTTGTTACATGAAGGATGGGGTGATGGGAGAGAAGATGCTGAAACATCCCATGCCCGTGAGATGTCAGTCTAAGGACAGGGATGCAGAGGATGCCAAGGGCCAGGTACACAGCAGGATCTCAACCTCTTTTGCTTGAGTTTTAGGGAGAAGGTAAATTCCTTCCATTCTCCTCTTTGGAAAGACAACAGGCCCACCACTCACCACCTCCCCACCGCAGCCCCACGTCTCAGCGTGGGTGGGACTCGTGTGAACTCTTCTCTGTTGGGTGAAATCAGATTAAGGTGGGAAAGCACAGGCTTTAGAATCAAACTTAGTGGGCCCGTCTATATAAGTTCTCTGCACCTCAGTTTTCTCATCTACGAAATGGGAATAAAGACAATGCTACTCCCATGGGTTCCCTGCCAGGTTTAAGTAACTCAATATATGTAAAAGGCTTAGCACGGTGTCGGCACATAGCAACCCTCAATAAATGCTGCCCGTTACTGCCTCTGCTACCGCTGTTGTTAGCTTTCTCTTTTTCAGGTGAAATGAGTATTTCCACCCTGGTTGTGAGAAGCCAGTTATACGTAAGACCATCCACGCAGTGTTTGGTGGCTAGAATGGGCTGAGTAAATGTTAGGTAACTTCCTTCAAACAAGTACTGTGGAAGCCCCATATCCGTGCTTGAACTTGGTGGAGAGTGTCAAGATCATCACAGGCACCCTGAGGAGCCCTTCAGCCCAGGGGCAGTTCATGTCTGAGGGAAGGACATTGAGATGAGCTTGAAATGTAACTTAATCCAACAGGTGGCCACATGGCTTTCTGTCTTCAAGCGCCCTACGGGAGATAAGTCTCCCTCTCGCCACCCACCCTCTGTCTGCAGCCACCCCTCACACCTCTGCCCCACTCACCCTGCACCATGCAATGAACTGGATCTGCATAATCACTTGGATAAATAGGATGGGCCTTTTTGCTGTTCATTTGTGGGTTGGTTGGTTGGTTGGCTTGGGGAATAAAGCAACACTGGCCAGGCCTTACATACAAATAGGTCACTTCTCACCTCTGTTCACATCAGCCTTAGCCATGTGCCAAACTGCTTCTTCTCCTAAATAATTAATATAATAATAATAGCATTTATTTTCCAGCACTTGTTTTGTACCAGTGTACTGCAACCATGACATCACAGAATGCTCACAAGAAGCCAATAAGTAGGCATTATAATATCTCCTGAGACAGATGGAAACAGAGGCACAGAGAGGTTAAGTAACTTCAAAGTTCACACAGCTCCCAGGTAAGTGGCGGAGCCACAGCTGAGTCCAGACGGTCCGAATCCAGGAATTTTTCACCTACCAGGCTCTTGGCCTTTTCCATGAAGAAACTGGGGCTTCATTCTAGCTGAGTCCACATCCCAGGTCACACACCTGTTCAGTGGTAGAGCTGAGATGCAAACACAAGTTTTCCCATTCCAAGCCCACATCCTTCACACTCAGCTCTAGCTTGTCCTTGAGAATCTGTGCCTGACGGTCCAGTCCAGTTGAAAGGCAGCCAATGGACAAGCTCACGTGGACACATGAACATATGGCCCTTCTACTCTTTGTCCCTGGTCCCTGAGGCTGGCAGCTCCCTTAGGGTAGAGTATGGCTTTGGGTTTTATCCAGGTCAGGAGGGGGTGTCCCAAGGGATTAAATATTTTCTGCTGATATAGCCCTCATTCCATGGGCCTAAGGCCAATGTGGAGGTTCTTGTCATTGTTGATCATGTCTATTCAGAGCATGCATTCAAGGATGGAAAATTGCCACAGGGTGGGTCCATGAACCTGACCAGTGGACCACAGCCTTTGGGGCTCCCCAGGAATTAGCATCATAAAAAGCCAGCACAGAGTAATGCACTAGAGGTCTGGCTATTTCCTTTGTCCATTGACCTGAGTACAGTCACCCTAGTCAACAGACCCAGGGCCTTCTGGGGACAGCTTAGAGGAAGATTTACAGGATGTATCTGTGGCAGTGCAGCAAAGTCCTTCCTCAAGGGCACCTGGCCTTACCTTTAAACAAGGAGCTCTGCTCTATTCACAACAGCCAAGACATGGAAACAAAGTAAATGTCCATCGACAGAGAAATGGATAAAGAAGATGTGGTACATATAGACACAATGGAATATTACTCAGCCATAGAAAAGAACAAAATAATGCCATTTGCAGCAACATGGATGAACCTAGAGTTTATCTACTAGGTGAAGTGAGTCAGACAGAGAAAGACAAACACTATATTACTTATAGATCAGATCTAAAAATTGATACAAATGAACTAATTTACAAAACAAAAACAGACTCACAGTCTTAGAAACCAAACTTGTAGTTACCAAAGGGGAAGGTGGTGTGGCAGATAAATAAGGAGGTTGGGATTAACATATACACATGACTATGTATAAAATAGATACACAACAAGGTCCTACTGTATAGCACAAGGAACTATATTCAATATCTTCTAATAACCTACAAAGAATCATATATATATGGGTATATATATATGTATACCCACATATATACATTTATTTAATGAATCACTTTGCTGTACACCTGAAACTAACACAACATTGTAAATCAACTATACTTCAATTAAAAATTTTTTTAAATTGCTGAAAAGGGTGTTGGAGAACTGAAAGTATAAAAGGGGTGTCAGGGTCCCCAGGACTAAGTCCCTAGAAGGACTCCCAAGCCTCAGCAGACAGTCCTCCTCACAGCTGTGATGTGTTTCAGCGAAAGGATGCAAAGCACAGTAAGCAAAGGGAAAAGGCACATGGGGTGAATGCCAGGCACCAACTTCCAGAGTCCTCCCCCAGGGGAGTCACACAGGACATTGCTAAATCCCCCAGGAAGGAGCTGTGATAGCACCTGTGAAATGCTGTCTTCCAGGGAAGCTCATCAGAGACCCAGTGCCCAGGGTTTCTACTGGGGGCTGGTCATCCTCTGCCTAGCACCTGCCAAAATCCCAGACTCCAAGAGGGAAACTGAGGTTCAATAGAAACCACATTATTTGGGCAGAGACAGGACAGGCACAGGAAGCTGCTCCATCATTTAAGGAACAGTGGGAATCCTCCTGAAATCCAAGTTCCCAGATGCCAGCCAAGGGCCAGCCTTGCAAGCAGGCCTTCCTAAGGACAGCCATCAGGTCTGGTATGTTTGGTATATTCACTCTTTTCTGCACAAAAGGAGCGGGAGGGAGCCAGGATGCTCTGGACCACAGGAAGCATCTGTCACCTGGAGAAAAGCTTGGATCCTCAGAACCAGGAAGTGTGGAGGAACCCCACACCCAGAAGGGGAGGGAGCCGGCCTGCTGAAGCTTGTACCTGGAAGGGAGACCCTGAGGCTAGTCCCGGGAGGGCTGGGGAAAGCTGGAGACTTGAAACTGTGCTACAGGTGGAGGAGCAAGGCCCCTCTCCCTCCTCCTGCCTCCCGCCTCTCTTTAGTGCCTCCTGCTGGTAGAGACGAAAAGGGAACAGCTAGCAAGACAGAAGCACAGCTTGCAGAAAGCCAGCCTCAACATCACAGAGCCTAGAAGGGTGGATCCCGAGCTGGAAGACAATAGCTTCCTGACTGGAATGCCCGCTATGCTACAGGCCTTCTGCCAAGAGCAGTGTATTTTATCTCAGCTGATTGAATCTTTACAACAGACCAGAGACGCAGGTCTTCTTTTTCATATTATTTTCCATGATGATTCATCACAGGATATTGAATAGAGTTCCCTGTGCTATACAGTAGGACCTTGTTGTTTATCCATTCTATATATAATAGTTTGCATCTGCTAATCCCAAACTCCCAGTCCATCCCTCCCCCTCCCCCCTCCCCTTGGCAACCACCAGTCTGTTCTCTATGTCTGTGAGTCTGTTCCTGTTTCATAGATTCGTTTGTGTCATATTTTAGATTCAACATATAAGTGATATCATATGTTATTTGTCTTTCTCTGTCTGACTTCCTTCACTCACTATGATCATCTCTAGGTCCCTCCACGTTGCTGCAGATGGCATTCTTTCATTCTCTTTTATGGCTGAGTAATATTCCATTGTGTATATATCCCACGTCTTCTTTATCCATTCATCTGTCGATGGACACTTAGGTTGTTTCCATGTCTTGGCTATTGTAAATAGTGCTGCTATGAACATAGGATGAAGAATTAGGTCTTCTTATCCACATTTTAAAATGAGGAAATATTGGTCCAGAGGGGTTAAGTCAATTTTCAAATGTCACCGAGCTGATAAGAAGCTGGACTGAGTTCCAAAGGCCTTACCTTCTCTACCATATCACATGGATCCCCAGCCCCCCTGAGCTGTCTGATCACTGGGCAGAAAGACACATCAGAGCTGGAAGGGGAGAAGCATCCTCCTAGCCAATTAGATAGCAGCTGGGCCTGCACATTCTGATCAAGCACCCAAATACCCCGGAGCCAGAGGTGGGCACATAAGTCTCACCCGACCTGCTCATCCATGCCCACCATCTGTCCTCCTCCCTCTCCGACCAGCCTCCTCCAGGCACAAGATTCCAAATCCCTCCAGCGGACAGCAAGCCACCACCCAGGCCCATGTTCCTGGATGTGCATCTCGCGGGTAACAGCAAGAGATGCCAAACCATCAGAAGAAAATCCCAAACCACAGTGTCCTGAACAGAATCCTCCGATTCTTTGCAAAATGCTCAGGAAGGATTTTCCACGTTCTTCCATATCAGAGGATATGCTGAGTGTTCCTAGGAGGGGGAAAGTGGGGCCTCAGCCCTCGGTGGGTGTCAGAGGATGTGACCTACCCTTGAGGAAGATGCCCATTCCCTCCCACTAAGTCAGTCGTAAAACTGTGACACACAGGCACACAAAGGCCAGCACCGCTGTGGAGATGGAGTGTCTACAAAAGAGCCGCCCAGGTAACAGATGCCTAAAGCATCAGCAGTGATGTTATTCTTACAAGTGGCAACAGGGCTCCCAACAGGCCTAGAACAACAAAATTAATGGATTGGCAAGTAGGAATCTAATGGACCAGCTCTCAGAATTCCCCAGACTAGCTGACTCACTGCTCACACCCGGGAATCACAGCTCTGGGGGCTGAAGTTTCTGGGACACCTTGGGGGGAAGGGAGGGTGGCAGAGAACAGCGGGGGAGACAGACAGGAGGTCAGCCAGCACCAGCACCTTCAGTGAAGCAAGATACCATTTTCACACAAAGCTTCTTTGAACTTCAGTAAAACAAATAGTATTTACATAAACCGCCTCCAAAAAATAAACTCCATGATGAGAGAGTAAGGAAGCCAGCGTCTACCCAGTTCACCTGCTTGACGGTTAAATAATTTCTTATCGAATTCAAGTTTCATGGCCCATTAGAGGCCTGGCAACAGAATTCTCAGGTATGCTTTTGGACTAATGGGTATTTTGCAAATTGTTTTGCTAACAGATTCATTGTTCTTTTTTCTGAGGATCATAAGAACCTTTGCTTTATGGTGTGTGGCCCTGCGCTTGCAAAACAGCAGCAAGCATTTTAAACGTCCGGAGCCTGTGCTCCACCGCGGGAGAGGCCACAACAGTGAGAGGCCCGCGTACCGCCAAAAAAAAAAAAAAAGAGAGAGAGAGAGATGCTCTTGTTTTGTATCTCCCTAATACGTTTTTGACACCAATATGAACATGCTGTCATCAGGCAAAATAACACACCGTCCTAGCTTGGTTTTTCACGTTTATCAAATACCCTCTGACAAGTGTTCCCTCACCTCCTCCATAAAGATGTGGGCCCCCTTTCATGGGCTCAGCAATCCAAAGAAAACAGAACTTCCAGATAAAACCTCTGCTGTGTATTAACTCCTTTCCAGATTTCCCATCTGCTTTCTTGACAAGTGCTAAATGGGGGCTGAGAGACAAGGAGGAACAGCCCAGCACCCTCCAGAACCCCCCTTCTCTGCCAGGAAGTGCCAGTGCCCACTCTTCCCAGAGGTGGACAAGTCTGGTGAGCCAGGATCCTCCCTGGAACCTTCCCCTAGAGCTACCAAAGAAGTCTTTACTTTCCTGCGGGGATCAGTAAGCTGATAAGACATGGCTGAGATACAAATGAACTTATTTACAAAACAGAAACAGACTCACAGACATAGAAAACAAACTTATGATTACCAAAGGGAGGGGGATAAATTAGGAGTTTGGGATTAACATATACACACTATTATATATAAAATAGGTAACCCACAAAGACCTACTGTATAGCACAGGGAACTCTACTCAATATTCTGTAATAACCTATATGGGAAAAGAATCAGAAAAAGGATAGATGCATATATGTATAACTGAATCACTTTGCTGTACACCTGAAACTAACACAACATTGTAAATCAACTATACTCCAATATAAAATAAAAAATAATCATTATGATAATAATAAAATTAATTAGAAAAAAATATGTGGCTGAAAGAAGCCAAACTGCTTACTCAGGAAAAGAACCTACTGTAGCTCTAGAGACACAGTCAAATTTTATGCTAGATGTCTCAGTCCTAGGAGCCAATGAATGATCTGATTTGCTCATTAGTGTGAGTTGGACTTGTCACATCCAGTGAAGGAGCCCATGGTGTCTGCAGCTGGGAATCAACCCATCAGTAAATACTGTTGGATTGCTTTCCAGGAGCTAAGCACCGTGTTCAGCTCTGGGAACCCAGCAAGGGTCCAAGTGGACATGCTGGACTCTAACCAAGCTACATTCTCAGATGCTCACCTAGCTGGAAGAAACGTTTGTAGCAGAGCGAGGGTGGAAGGGAGAAAAGCAGTGGGCAGCTCCTGCAGTCAGCCAGGTCAGAGACAGGGTGGTCTGCAACACAGCCATCGGGGGGCTGGGGGCAACAGGCTGGCAGATTCAGATCCTGCAGGTGGTCTCATCAGAAGGGCTCGGGGAAAGAGAGAAGGCAAGGAGGGGATTCGGGTTTCCTATTGGGAACAGGTTGATGGTGGGAGCTTTTCCCTGAAAAATCACAGTATGAAAAAAGATCTATAAGGGTGACAATAGATTTGGGTTGGCTACCACTGAATTTAATGGAATATTCCAAGGAAGATGCCCAGTATTCAGTTGGACAATCTTTGATTAATTAAGGAAGAAGGATCCTCAGAAGTCTATGTCCCCAATAATTCCACCCAGTTCCCACACCACCCATGAAAGTGTTACCGAAAGTGGGGTCTGGCTGCTTGCCGTTTGAAAGACAATACTCAAGATGCAAGGTTGGTGGAAAGGAAAGTTTACTTTATTTTGGAGGCCGGCAACTGGGCCGGGGTGAGGTGGGAAGGGTAGGCTTGTGTCCAAAGGCCGACTCCCCACTGATAATCAGGGGACAAGAGCTTTCAAAGGGGAGTTTCAGGGGTGCACAGGCATAGGGAGGGGGCTACATGCAGAAACAGTCAGCTCTGACCGTCATCTTGAAATTGGTCATGCAGTGGTCTGACCAGTCTCATTTTGGTTGTTTTAAGTACAGTTAATCTTCAGTTCCAGGGTTGGTTTGTTCTTATTTCCTTGAGGCCAATTCTCGGGGCTATAGCAGCTTAGGTCATAGCTACAGGCTGGTCAGCATGTAGTTAACTTCGTCCACTTGGGGGCGGTTCCAGTATCTACAAGACAGCTCCCAATGTATGGCTCAGAATATTATCTGCTGCCCTTGAGAAGGAACTAAAGGTCCTTGACTTGGTTTAATGACTAAACTATTATTAGTTGGTCTTGTTTGACTGTTTTCCTGTGGTTCTGCATTTTCTCACCTCTCTGATTAAATTTATCCTTGGACTAAAGTTTTTCTACAGACCAAAGGCAGGCAGAGAATATGGGGGTGGGAAGGACCATAGGGTCCTGCTCCGTTTCAAAAGGAGTGAAGAGGACACCACCTCAACCCTATGTGGCATGAAGCCAATCCATCCCCCTTCTTTCCACCCAACACTCACACTTGTTGCCACCATGATCTGGACCCCCCAGCACCCACCCCATCGCGCCTCCCTGGGTAGCCCGAGTCTCTCAAAGACCCCACAACACAGGTCTGACCCCATCCAGCTCTTTCTGTGCTCTCAGCTGAACACAGCCCCTACTCTCCACAACCCACCCCCGCTCTAGAGTATTCCCCTATATTACATCTCCAGGCCAGTTTTCAGCAAAATCCCCTATATTCTCAAATTTTTTCTGAATGTGTCATTCTTTTTGTTCCCACAGTGCTTCCTCACCAACAGCAAGGGTTTCAATTCATTAATTGAATTCATTAATTTGAAACTTTCAATTCATTAATTTGATTGATCTACTCACTGTCCCTCGACCACCTCATGCCTTCTTATAATCGCTCCCATGCTTACATTCTCAAACTCCTCGCCCATGTTCCCCTCCATCGTTTTTTGCCCGGAAAAACCTGACCCTCAGTAAATCCTCTGTCCACATCTCTGTACCCACAGCCCAGCAGCCGGCTGAATATGCCTGGACAAAAACACACCCACCGGTCTCACTTCAAGTTCACGATTGTTACTGCCCTCCCTGGTCCATTCACCCTCCACCGACTTGGGGAACCACAGCTCTCACCTCAGACTTTCAGCCCCTCCTTCTCTGCTGCTTCCCATGTCACTAATAGGTAGAAGCCAGCAAGACATGTCACAGGCTCCCAGACACCATCCACTTCTGCACGCATATGCCTTCTGCTTTCCTCCTGTTCCAGGGAGACTGGATTCCTGCTACAGCTGGTCTTCTGATGTGGCACCAGATCACAGCCCCTCTCACCTACCCAAGGGTATTATTCCATCATTGTCCCCAACACCATCAATTGTTTTACTCTAATGGCTCATTTCTATCAGTATATAGACGTGATGTTATTTCCACCACCTTAAAAAATTAGTAACCACACGTCTCTTGAAAGAAGCCTCTGGCTACCTTCAACTATTCTGTTCCCCTTTTATAGCAAAAGTGGGTTTCTAAAACTATCCCCATTTCCCCTCTGGCTCTCTCGGGACCACTGTCTACTTGGGCTTTTGCCCAACACTCCGTGGAGACTGCTCTGGTCAAGGGCACCATCTCCTATACGTTGCTGAACCCAAGGATCAATTCAAGGTCCTCCTCTTGCCCTACCTTCCAGCAGTATTTACGACTCTTTTGCTCTGCTTCCGAGCACACTTTCTTCCCTGCTTCCAGTGAAGTGCTCTCTCTGTCCTCAGACTCCCTTCGCTCTCTGTCTACACCTGCTCACTAAGTGATCCCTTCCAGTCTCACCACTTATCAAGCTTTCATCTCCCAAACTTATATCCCCAGCTTGCTGTCTCCATTGAGCTCCAAACTGGGATATCTAACCGGGCTTGGGCTTCTCCATCTGGGTATCTAACAGGCATCCAGCCCCAAACTCAGCGTTTACTTTCTCCAACCTCTTCCTCCCACCATCCTCCCCACCTTGAAAATGGCATTTCCATCCTACCAGCTGCTGCAGCTAAGAGCACTGGAGCCCCACCACACTATTCACTCTCTCGGATACCTCATATCTAATCTGCCAGGGATTTCGGCTGGACCTTCTATTGAAATCGTGTGGAATCCACCCACCATGTCTCCCACTGCCATCCTGGTACAATGACATATTTTCTCTAGCCTAGATTGATGCAGAAACCTGATTACTCATCTTTTTTCTCCTTTGTCCCTTGAAGTCTGTGCACATCCCAACCATCAGAGCACTCACATCACTCCTATCTTTCCCATAACAGGAATAACATAAGCAAACTCTTTACAGTGGCTCACGGGGCCACTGACTAACTGTCTGACCATCTTCGCTGCAGCACTCCCTCTCACATCCTCTATTTCAACTACATGGACTTTCCTGTTATTGCTCAAACAAGCCAAGTATATCCCTGTCTTCGGGCTGTTTCATTTGCTATTTCTCTCTCCTACGGTGCTTTTTCCCGATGTCCACATAGCTCACTCTCTTACTTCCTTCTGGTTCTTCCTCAGATGTAATCTTTCGGGACTTCCCTGGTGGTACAGTGGTTAAGAATCCGCCTGCCAATGCAGGGGACTCGGGTTCGAGCTCTGGTCAGGCAAGATCTCACATGCCGCAGAGCAACTAAGCCTGTGTGCTGCAACTGCTGAGCCCACGTGCCACAACTATGGAAGCCTGTATGCCTGGAGCCCATGCTCTGCAACAAGAGAAGCTACCGCAATGAGAAGCCCATGTACCGCAATGAAGAGTAGCCCCCTCTCTCTACAACTAGAGAAAACCCGTACACAGCAATGAAGACCCAATGCAGCATAAATAAATAAATAAATTTATATATTAAAAAAGTCACCTTTTCCAAAAGACTTTCCCAATCATGCAATACAAGGTAACACCCCACCCCCTACTTTCCCTGTCCCCTTGCTTTGCTGCATTTTTCTCTACAGCACTTAAACACATTTATAGAACATATGTGTACTCTATCTCCTTGTCTACTTCTTTGCTGTCTGTTCCTCCTGAAACTTATCCTGAGCCCCACTCTACTGTGCCTTGATCAGAACTTGCTGTGTGCACAGGGATCCTGGCTAAAGGTACTGGTTCCTCCCAGGAGTATTTGCATTCTGCCTGGAACTCCAAATGGTGTGGTTACAGGTGCAGTATCCGTATCCCCTGGTGGGGAGATATACTTGGGTCCAAAACTCTTCTACTTTTTTTTTTTTTTTTTTTTTT
>NW_006783631.1:4685368-4704688 GCF_000442215.2 Lipotes vexillifer | reverse complement strand
CCGCTCCGCGGCATGTGGGATCTTCCAGGACCGGGGCACGAACCCGTGTCCCCTGCATCGGCAGGTGGACTCTCAACCACTGCACCACCAGGGAAGCCCCTAGAACTCTTCTACTTTTGAAGTCACTGCTGATTTCAACCACAGAGACTTAAAGAGTTCACACCTAAGTCCTCTCCTGGATCTGTGATCTCTCAGCTTGATTACCAGAAAGGATGACCCTTCCCCTCTGTACACCCTTCCATTGGTGCCCTTCGATGGACATCGATAGAGTGTGTACTAGGGAGACAGTTGGGGGATCTCACCTCGGTCCCCTCCTCTCCATCCCCACATCCAGTTGGTTCTGTCCTGGAGGATACAGCACCAGCTGCTCCTCTCAGGTTCACCCCTGCCCCCAGTTTCTCCCTTGAAGAAGGTGGATCTGTGAGAGTCAGCCAGGACTGTTCTGTCTCTCACTCTTTAACTAGGACAGCAGAGAACCCAGAGTCCTTGCTGCCTCCTATATTTCATCACACAGCTTGTTCTCTTTTAAGGCTAAGTTGCCATGAAAATGATTAGTTAATTGGGTGTAGGCAGTGCAAAGCGGAAGGGGCCATGAGCGCAGACAGCTGAAAGTGCTTTTCTCAAATTATCTCCATTAACAGTGAGAATAAATTCCCAGGATGCTCTGCCTTCAGTGCCTCCAAGTTGTCTGAGAAATTAGAAGAAGCATTAAGTGCTTCTGCACACTCTCCTTCTGCTCCGAGCCTCACCACCCATGAGAACCTTCTTCATCCAGGGGCTCACCCCAGGAAGTTCAGGGCACAGGCAGCAGGAGCTTAATTAGCCACATTCAAAGTTGGGTGGCCATACTCCTCAAGTCTCCATCAAAGCAACGAGGGCAGGGCTTCCCTGGTGGTGCAGTGGTTGAGAGTCCGCCTGCCTATGCAGGGGACGCGGGCTCGTGCCGCGGAGCAGCTGGGCCCGGGAGCCATGGCCGCTGAGCCTGCGCGTCCGGAGCCTGTGCTCCGCCACGGGAGAGGCCACAACAGCGAGAGGCCCGCGTACCGCAAACACACACACACACACACACACACACACACACACACACAAAGCAACGAGGGCAAAGCAGGGGTACAGTGGGCTGATGAGGGACCAGCGCCAGGGTCTCTAGAATTCCCCCGAGGTGGGCATTGTTCTTCTTGTGAGAAGCCGGCCCAGGGATGGCCCCTCTCGGATCAACTCCATTTCAACTCACAGTCACTCATAAGGCATGCTAGATTAGCAAATAATGGCAATTGTCTATTAATTGGCCTTTGTGGTAAGTTAACAGTGAACTGTGGGTGAGCCTGCTAGAAGAAAATTACACTCATTTTTACTCAAGGGAAAAATAGCCCTTTTCATCTTTTTGCAGGGGAAAAGGAAATAAGAAATTTTAAATTAGTCAGCGAGAATGAATAAAAGTGAGGAGTGGATGTAGGGGGGTAAATGTTTTGCATCTGGTTTAAATGCAATCCTTTATCACACCTCTTCTAATTATGAATTATTATTTTGGTTATTATTGAGAAAATGGTCATCAGTTGCTAAATTACCATGCTTCACTCACTCCACTGAGAAGAGTTTATTTGTACCAGCAGCCCTCAAGCTAATTTTGACTTTGAATTTCCCTTGGTATTGCTGCTAAGCATAACATGAAAGCCCACACCCAGATGAAAGGAATTTGGGGTCGGGGTATCCCTCTCAGTGCCCAGAAGTTGAGGGGATGCTGGTGAGGACAGTCTTGGTGACAGCAAGCAGAGTCTTCACTGTAAATATCAAGCAGGGCCTCAACCCCCTTTGTTTTCAAGAGCAAATAATGCCTTTGTATTCTAAGGCAGGGCTGTTTAGACATTGCATTAGTCTGTGTATTTTTAGAAAAAACAAGTGGGCCTTTGCTATCCCCCCACACATGTCTCCCAGATCTCCACTGGCTTCTGTCTGTAAGGCTGGGGAGCAGAGTCTTGCAACCCTGACCAGGA
Source organism: Lipotes vexillifer (assembly GCF_000442215.2). Taxonomy (NCBI): domain Eukaryota; kingdom Metazoa; phylum Chordata; class Mammalia; order Artiodactyla; family Lipotidae; genus Lipotes; species Lipotes vexillifer. The sequence continues at coordinate 4,702,694 of NW_006783631.1, read as the reverse complement.
TCCTAGACTGAGGTGGAAAGGTGGTGTGACTTTCTGGGAGGTTTCTGGTCCAAAAGAGAGAGGGTTTGAAAGGTCAACAAAGTGGAAAGAGCCCTCTACAGAGTTAGGGATACCTGAGTTCATTATTGATTCCACCTTCACAGCTATGAGACCCAAGCAAGGTCCTCAACTTCTTTGAGCCTCAGCATCCTCACAGGTAGAGTGGGTGAGTAATATCTACTTCACATACCTGTTTTGAAGCTTCAGGTTACTATATGCACAGAGACTTTTATAGAGGAAGCAACAAAGGCCCAGACAGGGAAATAAACTGCCAGTTCACACACAGCACAGTAGTGGTCAAGCCAGAATTAGAGGCTGCCCTTCATTATACCTGTTTCCTGGCAACTCAAATTTCACAACTCAGCCACATTCACCCATGGAAAGAAGGATATAAATTACTTCATTAATAGTTTCTTATATGTTACACATTGAGATGATAACATTTTGGATGTATTTGTTGAAGTAAAACAATATTATTAAATTTAATTTCCCCTGTTTGTTTTTCCTTTTTTGTAATGTGACTACTATAAAACTTTAAATTATTTGTGTGGTTTGCATTAGATTTCTATTGGATGCTGCAGACCTAACCCATAATCAAATTTCCTCAGTTGTCTCAGAAATGTCTTTTTTTGCAGTTAAGCAGTTCAAAGAGGCACGTGTAGTTTAGAAAAACTCCCAAATGATTTTCATAGAGAACCATTGTTCTGGGCTTTTGGTTCAAGAAAAGTGACACTGGATGATGGTATCTGCAGATGATGTTTTGCAGCCAAATGGCACTAGGCCCTCCGCCCACTCATCCTGAGTCCCTTACAGGAAAACATTTTGGAGAATCTCCCAGAGGCATGTACCTGTTTTCTTACCTAAAAACTTCCATCAGTCTTTACTAATAATATTATTAGAACCACTTTCTTAAGGATATTGCATTCAATGAATATTTATCCACATACACTGGCCACTCTTCTAGGCCCTGGGTATTCAAGAACGAACAAGATACTGAGATTCCTGCCTTCCTGGAGTTTACATTCTGGTAGATAGTGAAAACCACTAAGATGTGTTTGGCTGCAAGAAACAGAAAATCCTTGACATAAATGGGCTTAAATAGTCGCAAAGTGCTTCTTCACACACCAAGAAGTTCAGAAGTCCCTCGACTCCATCTGTGGGTTCCAGGAGTCCAGCTCTGGTCGTCTGGGGTCTCTTGATCCTGTGCTGCTCTAATCAAAAACCAGATTCTGAGGCTGCTTAGTAAGATGCCATCTCTACTTCCACATCCTCAGCTCTCAACTGAACCTCTTGTGATCCATCTCTGAGCCTTTCTCCTTGGTCACAGCTCTTTAGTCCCAAGTTCTAATAGCTTTTGTCAGCCTTGATGCTTATATCCCTGGTTCCACAGCAGTTGAGAGCAGGGTTAGGGTTAGGGTTAAGTTTGGGTTGGAGTTATGGCTAGGGTTAGGGTTGGGGTTAGGTTTAGCATTGGGGTTAAGTTTCCTAATAAACCCTGCCTCTCTCCTTCCTTCCTTCTCAGTTCTGCTGGTCTCCCTCCTGCCTCTGCCCTTCTCACCTCCCTCTGAAGAGTTCATTCTCTCCCCCAACTTCAGCTAAGATGAAACCTCCCAGAGCTGGACCAGGAGCCACAGCCTCATTCCCACACTCCAGGTCCCTGTTCTTAGTTGCGTGCTGAATGTTTGCCCTCTTACAGCACCATCACCTTTATCCATTTTGCTGTTTGAAACCTTAAAGTCGTTTTGTGATCACCTTGCTTTGTGGAATGAAGACTAGAGAAGACAGCATTCGGGTGTTGGTGGCAGGAGGAATGTTTACAAGAGGGTGAAAGTTACATCACACACTGCTCAGCAGTTGCCGACCTGACTGGTGGTGTTGTGCTAGGTATTATTACATGTATCTCGCAAAGCAACCTAAAGGAGATGAGCCAAAAAGAGGCTTGTAAGAACAGACCTTTGAGTAAATAAGTCATTGAGAGATAATTCCCGGTCCCAATGTGGCAACCAAGGGACACAGGAGACAAGCAGGCTACCTTCCGGCCAAAGCAGCAAGGCAAGGACTTGAGGAATAAAGCCCAGCTACTACTTATTCAAAACCTCAAAACTTGGGTGTCCCTCTTTTCATAGTCAAGCAGAGCTAGGACCCAGATAGCAGACAGCCTGTGGTCCACACTGCCATGTGGCCATGCCACCTGTGCAGTGACATCCATCCTGAGGGAGCTCTTAGGCCATGAGAAGACTCCACCTCATGCCCAGGAGGAGTGATCAGGGCCCCAGGCAATTCATGCCTTACCTCCTTCTTCAGCCGCTTGGCCCAAGCCAACAGGCCTCTGAATCTCACATGCTTGGTGCTGAGTGCTCACTTTGCTTGGGTCATGAGCTAAGGAGGATTGAAATAACCTCTCCTCCGCCCCATACCTTGATGGCCCCAAATTACCAAGAGAGCAGTCTAGAGTTATTGGATAAAATTAAACTCTACCTTCTCCCCCTATAACCAGCTCCCCTTTCTCAAGGCCTGCATTTCCAATCACCAGTACCGCTTTTCTCCCAGGTTCAAAACCTCTCCCTCCCTGTTCATACCACATATCACTCCTAGATTTTCACAACTATACCACTCCTTCCTTCCTGGCCACTTCTCGTGTGATTATCTCAATGGCTACCTAACTGGAACCCCAGCTCCAATCACACCATCCCTCTCACTTTCTCCAAAGTCTTCTGTGTCCCCTGCTTAATAAAGCTAGAGCTCCCCACTTGCCAGAGGAGGTAACTGGGGAAATGCATTCTCACAGGGACAGTGTGGCTTCAGTGGTTCTGTGTCCAGGCCAACCGGCAAGTCTGATGAAGACAGACATTCTGGACAGAGCGGATCTTATTAGCAATGATGAAGCTAAAGTAAACTGGAACCATCGCTGTTGTCAAGCTCATGGCATGTATTTTCTCATTCATCTGCAATACATCTAAGAATCAGTATTCTTACCTCACTTTATAGAAGAGAAAAAGGAGGCTTGGAAAGGAGAAAAGATTTCCCTAGAATCACACTTTTGGCACATACCTGAGTCTAAATTCTAATCCAGTTGTCTGAGCCCAATGCTGTGACCTCAACAGAGGACAGGGTGTGATTTTATTCACCACCATATCCCCTCACCTAAAACAAGGCCTGGCACATAGTAGGTACCCATTAACAATCAGAGGATGAGTAAATGTTGGAATGGACCAGCAATGAGGGCCAGTAATGTCCAAAGGGCAATGGTTTTTTTTACCCAAGAAAACATGAAATGAAGTTGGGCTCCGATGGTACAGGACTTTAAATGTCTCCGTGAGAAATGAGAATTAATTTCTATAGACCAGGGAAAGTCACTGCAGCTTTTTAATTAATGAGCCCTCTTTTCAACAGCTGCACCCTGAATCTGTTACCAAGAGTCTTAAAAAAAGAAAAGAAAAGAAAACTAACACAAACGGGAGTCCCTCGCAGTAACTTCATTCCTTGTTAAAATTCTCTAAGAATCCTCTTTTTCAAGCAAGACATGAAATTACTGATTTTGCTCCATCTCTTCTGATTTGCACAGATCTGCCCTTTTGAGAGCCACAAATGTGCAATTGTCATGCTGCCATTAAGTCTTCTAAAATATTGATTTCCAATGTGAATTCCCATCCTCACTCATTACCTTCAAAAGGAGAAGTATGTCAGCGAAAAAAAACATATTTCCCCACCCTTTGCTCTGAGTTCAAAGCCACTTGTAAATGTAATATTAAGTTTATGAGCAGCTATTTCAATCCAAACTTTAGAAGTAGGGAAACTGAGACCTGAAAGGGTGATAGCCGCGTTCAAGGAACCATGATTCTCAGGCCCGCGGAGCTGGGAGAACTGTATTTTAAGGGAAGGATTCTGCTGGTTTGTGTCCAGGAGGGCGCTGTCCTGGGTTCATCCTGTCCTGTCTCTCAGCTCCCTGGAACCTGCCTCTTGACCTATCATCCCCCCTGCTGCCCTTTCATCCCCCTTCCTGAAGGTCACCTGTGGTCCTTTAAGTGCTACATGTAAAGGTCTTTTCTTGAGCTAATCCCTTTGACTGGCATTCTTACCTCCTCCTCCGCAAGCCTTTCCTTCCCTGGGTGGGTATCCCTCTTGCTTCTGCCTGTTCCCCTTCCATCTGGCCGTGCCATGGTCACCGGCTGGGCTTCTTCCTCCAGCTCACCCTCCCATGGAGGGCTGGTCCCCGGATTGCAGCCCGGGCAATTCTGTCCCCAAGCTCTGTTTCTTAGAGGGCACATTTGTGCTCACAGTTTCTCCTAGAAAATGCTCAGGTTTTTAGGGCCAGTGATGACCTCTCTCTTGAACTCCAGCCTCTGATTTATAAACACCAGCTGAGCATCCCCTCTGGGATGCCCCAAGTGGAAGGAGATGCAAGGATAAATGACCGTTTCCCAGGCAGCGGTCCATCTTCCTCCCAGTTACTCAGAAAGGAAACCCTAGACCTTTGGTTCCCTCACAGCTTCTCGAGATAATCTGTCCCCAAGTCCTGCCAACATTTCTTCATCGTTCCTCTTTCAGCAATTCCTACAGTTTCCACCATTGGTCAACGCCCACCTTACATCCTGCCCACTCCATCCACAAAGCTGTGCGTGGCCTACCCAATCCTGACGTTTCTTGCTCCTCTGCACATATTTGTTTGTTAAACATGTCCTGAGTGTTGTGTTCCAGCCCTGGAAGAGCCAGTGAGGATACCAAGAACAGTAAGACACAGCTTTGGTCCTCAAAGATTTTACCAAGCAAGTAGTTTGTAGCTGAGACCAAAGTGGACGTTTTTGATATGTGCTTGTCCAGAATCCCTTCTTCCACCAATAGTGTCTGGGTTTTCCTCTGAAGAACCTGACTTCTGAGCTCATGTAGTTCCAGCTGGAGCTGGCCGTCTGGACATCCAGCACACGGGGCCCCATGCCTGGCCAGTCAGAGTACCCACACCACCAGCTACATGGTTAGCTCAGGAAAGGACATGCGACTCAGTCCAGACTTTTGCTGAAACTACTGGAAAAGAAGTGCCTTCTCCTCATAACAGAACCTGGAGCTGCCAGCAGCCACATTCACCACCCCAGGGGGCAACTGCCTGAGAATAAAGCCTAACAGGGGGAAAATCCAGCCAATAGATAGGCAAAAGTGTCACCTTCCTGATGACACACACCTGGATCCAGCTGCTCCTGAAGCCAGTTTCATTTCTTGAATGTCTTAGTTTCATGAGTCCCCTGAGAGAACAACCACAACAATCACAATCACTTTTTAAAGACTTAGTCTGGTGTGATTAGATTTCAGATACTTGCAACTAAAGAGTCCTTTTTACAGACATAAAGAATTATTCAGAGGAGAGCCTGACACATACAAAAAGGAAGCTACACGTGAGAAATTGATTTAGCACAGAGAAGAGAGTGGACAACAGCACTTGGGGAGAGAGGGGTGGGTAACAGGATAGGTGAGCAGAGCTCCACAGAAAAAAAGATCTGAGTGTAAAGGCGAATTGGAAAGGAGGGAGAAATGTGTGTGGACCCAGGAGCAGGAAGGCAGAGGTGCTCTCAGAGGGGCAGCCACAGGAGATGACAGCCCACAGGCATGTCAGCGAGGCAAGAGCACTGCCTTCCTCACGGGGCCAAGGGGGCACTGAAGGCTTTAATTAAAAAATAATACAAATGAATGTGTAAGCAAAGCAGAAATAGACTCATAGATAAGGAAAACAAACTTACAATTACCAAAGGGAGAGGGGGGGGAGGGACAAATTAGGGGTATGGGATTAACAGATACTATATATAAAATAGATAAGCATCAAGGATGTACTCTATAACACAGGGAATTATACTCAATATCTTATAATAACCTGTAATGGAATGGAATCTGCAGAAAAAACTGAATCACTGTGCTGTACACTGAAATTAACACAACATTGTAAATCAACTGTATTTCAATTTAAAAACAAGCAGGAATCACAGTGTGATTGGCGTTCCCAGAGCATCACTGGCCATCACAGCCCATGGACGGTGCAGGAGGGAATATTCAACACACAGCTCCTGCCTTCTGCTTCTCTCTCAGGCCCATTAGACTATGAGGCCTGTGGATGAGGGCCGTGTCTCACAAACCACTGAATCTGCCCCCCGAGCACCTGGTATGCAACTGGCACAAAAAATGTCGTTTGCATAAATGTTAACATGTTAATATGTATGCAGCGTGACATGATTTTCAAAGCACGTTCATCAGCTAAGCCTTGTCTGATCGCTCAGATGTAATTCCACTGGGGATTTTTCTCGCTACTTAGAAATGAAAGCTTGGGGAGTTTAAGTGCCCCACACAAGGGCTCACCTGGGTCTTCTGAGTCCCAGTGCAGTGACCCCACCCCTGTCCATTGTGCCACTCATCTGTTCCTGCCTGGCCTTCCTTCTACCAGTCACCTGAAGCCTCAGGGCCAGCAGAGCCAGGTGTGAGCTCTGGGGTCAAGGAGTAGCAAGTGGCCTTAACCAGCCTGAATATCACTTTCTCCAGACAGGCGTAGATACCCCTGCAGTTCTTTCTAATGCAAGTGGGCACTTTCCTTTTGTGACACTTATAATTTAAAATATTCTATTTATAGAGTTACTATATGGTCCAGTGATCTCACTCCCAGGCATATATGCAGAGAAAACTACAATTCAAAAAGGTATATGCACCCCAATGTTCATAGCAGCACTGTTTCTGATAGCCGGGACATAGAAACAAACTAAATGTCAGTGGACAGATGAATGGATAACGAAGATGTGGCATATATACACCATGGAATATTACTCAGCCATAAAAAAGAATGAAAGAATGCCATTTGCAGCAACATGGCTGGACCTAGAGATGATCATACTAAGTGAAGTAAGCCAGACAGAGAAAGACAAATATCATATATTGCTTATATGTGGAATCTAAAAAAAACAATTTAAAAGACACAAATGAACTTATTTACAAAACAGAAATAGACCCATAGGCACAGAAAGCAATTTATGGTTACCAAAGGGGAAAGGAGGTGGGGGAGGGAAAAGTTAGGATTTGGGGATTAACAGATACACATGACTATATATAAAATAGATAAGTGACAAGGACCTACTGTACAGCACAGGGAGCTCTACTCAATATTTTGTAATACCCTATAAGGGAAAAGATTCTGCAAAAGAATATATATATATATATATATGTGTGTATATATATATATATATCACTCTGCTGTCCAGCCAAAACTAACATAACATTTTAAATCATCTATACTTCAATTAAAAAAAATTTTTTAAACAAAACAAAACAAAATTACTTAATTAAAATAATGTATGTATTGGTGTGTTTGTACAACACACACCTCTGCTAGACCCTGCTTACACTGAGTGAGAGCAGAGACTCGCTTTTTTTAACCATTGCATAAACAACACCTGACATAGAGTGAGCCCTCAATATACTTTTCACTCAAGTGAATAAAAGAGTAAAGGCATGGAGCTGGAACCGTGACCTTGACCTCAACATCTCAGGTTTCACCTGAGCAGCCTACAGCCAATGGGCATGGTGGCAGCAGTGAGATTCGGACCTCAGCAGAGAAGACCAAGTCCGGGCACCACTACCACAACACCTCCCTGGCATCTCTCCCAGGTCGTCAACTACCTGAGTGTCCAGGTCTCACCTGGGCACTGGCGCCCGTGGCTGCCTGGGGAGTGTCTCTTCTTCGGGGCTGATCTGAAAGAGAGATGCTGACCTCACGCCTCCTCGTTCAGTTCAAGCCCTGTCCCAACTCCCTGTGTAATCTGTGAGGCACAAGTTCAACAAAGTCGGTGTTGTTTACCAATCTGCCTGCAGAGAAGACTGCACAGCAATCCCAAGCCATCGAGCAAGGAACAGCTTTTGATCGGCTCATTATGGAAGGTTAAAGGAAAAGATGAAAGCTGGCAGAGGATAAGAGAGGGCAGAGTTGGCTAGGACAGGGGTCCACGGCCAACAGGTGGAGACCCACCTTTTGCAGGGCTGCCAGGCTGTCTCTCTCAAATGCAAATACAGTGCTGCCTCTTTCCAGCTTAAAACTCTTCAGGGCTTCCCCACAGCCCACAGCAGAAGTTCTCATCTGCTGCCTTGGGATGCCCCAATACATTGCCATCACCTATGGGGTGTGCCTCCAGAGATCCATTATTAATAGAAATGAAAATTCAGAAATGAAATTTTTCAAAAATAGACCCATAGATATAGAAAACAAACTTATGGGTTACCAAAGGGGAAAGGGTGGGGAGGGATAAAGTAGGAGTTTGGGATTGACAGATACACACTACTATATATAAAATAGATGCCCAACAAGGACCTACCATATAGTACAGGGAACTAGACTCAATATTTTGTAATAACCTATAAGGGAAAAGAATCTGAAAAAGAAAAAATATATATATATAACTGAATCACTGTGTTGTACACCTGAGAAAAGCGACATTGTAAATCAACTATACTTCAATAAAATTAAAAAATAAAGTTTAAAAAAAAAGAAACAGGGCTTCCCTGGTGGCGCAGTGGTTGAGCGTCCGCCTGCCGATGCAGGCCCGGAAGATCCCACATGCCGTGGAGTGGCTGGGCCCATGAGCCATGGCCGCTGAGCCTGCACGTCCGGAGCCTATGCTCCGCGACGGGAGAGGCCACAGCGGTGAGAGCCCTGCGTACCGCAAAAAAAAAAACAAAAAAACACAGCTTTTGTTTATAATATAGAACAACTAATTCTGTGAGACTGTGACCCTGTCTCACTCTGGGTTTCTGAATAGGGAAGAAAGCAGGGACTAGCCCTCGCAGGCAGCACACTGACCCCAGAGTGACCAGGGAATGTGCAGTGTGTGTGGTTGCAAACGTGTCCCAGACCCCTGACTCAGGGAAGGAAGCTCCCAGGCCTCAGCAGGGGCACAGGACCCACAGGGCTCCAGCACCTGCCCCTTCCCATCCTCTCCCCGCTCTAGAAAAGCCCACCACCTTCCAGACCCCTCCACAGCCCTTTCTGCCCCTGCTGTCCCAGACACTTGGAAGCCCTCTCCCGCTTCTTCACTCTTTGACTCCTCACATGCCAAGTCCCTCACTGTTTCCAGGTCTCCCCTGCTCTCTACCCAAGCTGTCCATTCTGGAGTGCCCTGGAGTGCACCCTTGAGCCACCCTCCCCATCTGCGCTCCCTAGGTATCCCTAGGTAACCCCGTGCCTCAGCTGTCTCCTCTGTGATAATGACCCCAAAATGCAGGTCTACAGCCCTCAACTTTCTCCCTGTCTGCACCTCCAAGACGGTAGTACCACGAGGCACACATGGCCCCTGAGTTCTTGACAGGTGGCTAGGTGTGCCACCTTGTGGTGTGCTGAAAGGGGAAATAGGCACCAGATTTAGATGAACTCATCCCCCAAAATGAAAAATATCTATTTTATTTTGATTGCTATTAAAATTATAATACTGGGGATATATTAGATTAAATACAATGTGTACTTAAATCAATTGCACATCGTTCCCTTTTACATCTTTAAGGAGCTTCTAGTGAATTTGAAAACCACCTAGGTGACTCACATTTGTGGCTCACGTTGTATTTCCATTGGGCGGTGCTGCTCTGGAGCACCAGACTGCCTCTGTCTGCCCCACAACTCTACTTGGACGTCCGAGAGGAACCTCACACTTAAAAGGATGTGACAGAACCCTTGATCCCACAAATGTTTTTTTCTCACTTAGTTTTCCCCTTCTCGGTACATGGCACCACAATTTCCCCAGCTGCTTGATTCAAAGCCTAAGAATTAATCCTGGGTTCTTTCTTTTCTTCACTCCCTACATCCAACCCATCTGCAAGACCCAGGGGTTCTCCCAGGCCCGACCACCGCTAACTCAGCCACCACGCCCCCTCTGCCTTCCCTGCTTCCTCCCTCACCCCTGGCTATCCAGCCTCACTCAGCATCTTCCAGCTGTGCTTAAAATAAAATCCAAGATCTCATCACAGCCCACGAGGCCTTCCAAGATCCTTGCGATCTGGCCCCTGCCCCACTCTTTGGGTTTCGTGTCCCACTCCCCTTGACTCTTGATCATTCACTGGAGGCTGGTGCATGTTATTTTTTCTACCCCAGGCTTTGCCATCATCCTGGGTGATGTCAGCACCCATGTGGATGACTCCACAATGGCCTTTTACTCCCTTTCCTGACCTACTTATTTCCAGGGCTCTTTCCTTCCTCTCCCCTGAAGGAAGAGGCTCTGTCTGTCATGGACACTGCTGCACTTCCAGGACCTCGGTGCAGTTCCTGGCCATGGGAAGTACTCATGAATGTTTGTTGAATGAATAAACGCATACACCCCTCCTTTGAACCGCCCCCCAGAACCTGTGATTGCCCCCATCCTGGCAATTTCCATTCTGTATCTCTTTACCGATCTATCTCCCCAGCCAGACAATGAACTAACGAGGCTAAGGCCAGTTCTTACTTATTTTATCCCCTTATACCTGTCACAGAGACAGGCCCACAAGGGATATTTGGTGAGTTCATATTGAATCAAAGTGATCTACTGGGAGCTCTTGACTTAACTACATTTCTCAGAGCTAACTAGTTGCTACAAGACACACCCTCTCAGGCTTGCCCCCAGGGTTGGAGCTGACCCCATTTGGGGTGCGGGGAGTAGTCTGTGAGCTGTCGGTGACCTCCTCGACCACCAGGCCCCCACTGTGAATGCAGAGGTGGATAAAGCCAGGCTTCAAGAAAAAAGGATGGAGCAAGGTTGCTGCCTGCATCCTTCATGCCTTTTCACCACCCAGGTCCGCCCTGTCTGAAGCCCAGCTGCCTTCCTGCCCTTGGAGTCCAGAAAGTAGTTCTGTTTCTTTATCCTAAATTCCCCTTTCTTGTTCAAACCAGCTCCGTCGGTCCAGGGCCCTTTGCTCTGCTCTTTGCAACCAAGGAGGCTTACCAGTGCAGGTCCCCAGGAGGAAGATGAGTCTGGCAGGCCCTGCTCCCCACTCTATTCAGTGTCTCAGGTTTGCAAAATGCAGCTTCTCCCCCATGGCGACTTGAAACTTAGACAATGACAAGTAGCTCCTCTCTGCAAAAATGTTGGGTCCCAGCACTGAGGCATGGTGGGTGCTTACCTCCTTTGATTAGTGCTGGGACCCAGGGCAAGGGGCCATCCCTTGGACCTCAGACACATTGATGAGAAAAATGCCTGTATACCTTGGTTTATGCAGCAAGAAGTTTCCTAAAAACTGTATGCAAATCATATTTTTTAAAATAGAGTCCCATTCCCCACTGACTATGGCTGTCTGCTCAGGATGCTTTCTGTTCCTTTCTGTTTTATCTCCAATTGGCAGCAGCAAACCATCACCCCTAGCTTCACATTTCTCTTCTTCCCAAGTGGCTCATCAATCAATCAACAAAATTCTCATTTAGAGTCTATTCTGTGTAAGACATTGTTCATGATCTTTATGGAGAACAGAGAAGGCACTGAATGCTCCAGGGGAGCAGCTCTCTGTGAGTCCTCTATAAGACCAGGTGAATAGCCCACCTCTTCTTTATCTCTTCTGTAAATTCAGGTTTTCTTCTATCAGGTTTTCCCAAAGAAGTGCTCATGTGTACTGAGCAGCCTATCTCGGTTACCATAGAAATGGAGACTCATAAAAAGATGTTTAGAAACATAAGCCCTTCCCTAAATCCTCAATAACAGCAATCACCATTGTTTGGAGCCATAATTGGGACTATTCAGGGTGAGTTCCGAGAAATAAGCACAAATAACTCACTGATCTACAACTCCTGGCAAAGCAAGAGCAAACTAGGAAAAATCTAACATGCTTTCAAAACAAGCCATGCCATGCCAAAATAATTTTCCTTTGTGGCAGAAGAGATACTCCTATAACTAAAGACACTCTGGGTCAACCACTCATCTCTCTGTGGTCTGGACTTCCCCCAGGCCCTGTCTTGTTGTCTGTGACATCCAGGAGCCTTCATAACCTACCTCAGCTCCTACCCAGCTTCAGAAGAGACTATCTGAATTCTTTTCAGTTATTCACAATCCACCCGTGCCCACAGAGGATTCTGAGGCACCTCACAAAAGATGGTGCAGCACTAAAACGTAAATAGTGAAAAGGTGAAGGATCAGAGCAAAGGGCTTACTGGAGAATTTCTGTTTGTTTGCAAGTAACAGAAATGAATTCAGGCTACTTTTATAAGGAAAAAAAAAAGAAATGTTGCAATTAAAAACTATATACTTAAGATTCAATCTGTGGAACCCAAGAGCTAGAAAGTAAACTGGGTCCCAGGAAAGAAAGTGCCAGTAACAAAGCTTCTTTCTGGATCCCAGAAAGTATCAGCTGACTGTCTTTCAGCTCTGTTTATCTCATGCACCTGATCCTCTCTTCTTTCTCAGAAGTCTGGCATGCCTCCTGCCCATCCACTTAGTTATCTGCAGCCCCCAAGTCTACCCCTTAGGGCTCAAGCCACCTGAGGAGATGCTGACTCTCTCTTGGTCCAACCCCAGATTCCTAGGAAGAAGTCATCTTTGGTCCAGTTTGTCACAGATGGCTGCCATTTACCCAGAAATTAGTTGAGGTTGGATGTGGGTGTCTTATCTGCCATAACAAAAAGCCACAGACTGGGGGTGGGGGGCGGGAGCTTCAACAACAATTTTGTTTTCTCGCAGTTCTGGAGATTGAAAGTCCAAGATCAAGGTGCCAGCATGGTCAGTGTCTGGTGAGACCTCTCTCCTTGGGCTGCGGGCAGATGACTTCTCACTGAATCTTACATGGCCTTTCCTCCACGCCTGTGAGTAGGGAGACTGAAAGGAAGCAAACTTTATGGTGTCTTCTTGTAAGGGAACTAATCTTATCATGAGCATCTCAAGACCTCATCTAAATGAAATGACCTCCCAAAGAACCCATTTCCAAATACCATCACACTGGGGATAGGCATTCAACATATGAATTGAGGACTGGGGCAGGGAGCACACAACTCAGTGGATAACATTATTCAAAGTCACAACTTGGTGGTGGTGGTCTGCCACCAGCTAGTGTGAGCAGGGCTGCAATTCCAAACATATCCATTACCAAAGTGAGAGTAACATAACCGAAGAAACATTTAGTGCATGGGAAACAGACCATATGGCTCCATCCACATGCTAGAGAAAGGGCACAAATTTGGCTCTGAGCTCCCTAGCTGCCAAGGTACAAAGAAAAATGAGAGGTGTCTTGAGTTTTCTGATGTGATTAATACAGAACAAATTGCTTTCACAAGTGAGCCCCAGCTTTATCCAATTATGTGATCTGACAGCAATTTCTCCCGAGTTCACATTGAGGAGACCCTGCGTGGTGTACAGAGGTCAATGTCCTCAGGGGCATCCCTGCAAAACATACAATTATAATCCTCCCTGGAGTCATCTCTTATCCTGACCCTCATCAGGCCAAACCTCAAACCAACAGAGCTCCAGAAATATGTTCTGTTATTGCCCCCACTTTACAGAGGAGGAGGCTGAAGCAGAGAAGGCAATTCACTCTCCCAAGATCAGACATCTAGTAAGTAGCAGCGATGAAATCCCCACACACTGACATGAAACAGAGCATGCCTAGTGAACTCTGCAACAACAAGGCAATCACCTCATTGGATCTTCCGAAAGTGAGACCTGGGTTGTCCTCATTCTCCTGAGGCCTTTTCTGGTGACATGATCAGAAAAAGGGAACCAGAAGGACCTGGGACCTGGGACAGGAGATACAGCAGGTGTGGGATAAGTTCTATCTCACCTGTACACAGGTGTGCATTCAAGACAACAGCCAGGTCAGAAGGGTTCTAGAATCTAGGGTTGGGATGGGGTTAGGCTAGAGCTGCTGCCAGGCTGCGAATGTCATAGCCAGAATAAAAAAACAAGACATCTCACAGACATATGAGGGAGAAGTGATTGATCAGAGAGGCAGAGGCCGGGTTCCTAGACCCAGGATGGAAAATATAAGCTCCAGGACCCAGCAGGCATCCAGGTTCTGGATGGTGGGAGAAACTGGAGTCTGGAGGGGGTCTGATGTATAGGGTAAGCTGCTGGAACCTTCAACAGAGTGCCTTTGAGCCTGTGTGCATTTGGAGAGACTGTCACAGGCCAGTGGCCACCTCAGGGCAGAAAATCTTCAACAGCCAGGAGTCAATGCCAAGGCAGCCAAGTGGCACAGCACAGCATGTCTTTTGGGAGCAGGTCCTCAGCTTTTGGGGGAGATAACACTAAAAATATGGAAGGTAGACACCAGGACCATAGAAGTTGGACACTGGAAAAGTTACACGAAAGGACTCGGGTATTCAGAAAAAGGAAAGACATCCAAGTGTCAGAGCGTGGGTAGAAATTGATGCCAATTACAGGAAGGGTATAGTAGGTTGAACAGTGGCCTTAAAAAAGATATATCCAAGTCCTAACCTCTGGTACCTGTGAATGTGGCCTTATATAGAAATAGAGTTTTTGCAGATAGAATTAAAGATTTCTAGATGAGATCGTCCTGGATTTAGAGTGAGCCCTGAATCCAGTGACTGTAGTCCTTGTAAGAGAAAGAAGAGATAGATGAGACACACAGAGCGACAGAGGAGAGTAGGCCATGGTGATGGCAGAGGCAGAGATTGGAGTTATGTAACTGTAAACCAGGGAAAGCCAAGGATTGCTAGAAGTCACCAGAAGCTGGGAGAGAGGCATGGAGTGGATTCTCCCTCAGTCTCCAGAAGGAACCAAAACTCTCGATACCTTGATATTGGACTTCTGGACTCTCTAACTTCCAGCCCAAATAAGCCTCTCTTCTGGAACATCTTGTTCACCATCTCCAATAAGAATTCATTCCTCACTCCTCTGGGCCATGATGAAAATTCTTCCTCTGCTTCAGAAATAGCATGATACATGGCATTGTAGGTTCCTGTCTTTGCCTCTGTGGCTTCTACTGAATAGTTAGATCTCTGGGAAATGTGTCTCATTCACCTGTCACCCCAGTTTTTAGCAATGTGCCTGGCAAAGAGAGGATGCTCAACAACGTGAAATCATCAACAGTCAATAGATGCTGAATGAATGTGTGAATAGATGCTTTCAGGATACTTACAGTGATCTACTGATGCCCTCCAAAGTGAAGTTAAGGGTCATTTGTTGCAAGTTTTTCTGAGTTAATACCACAGGGTCTGTCCTCCTCCCCCTTTTAGCTGCTCTTGCCTTTCATTCACTGAAGGCTAGTGCATGTTATTTTTTCCACGCAGGGCTTTGCCATCATCCTGGTGATGTCCGCATCCACATGCATGACCCAGCAGGTGGTCCCTTATTCAGTCTGTTGACCTACTCATCTCCAGTGGTCTTCTTTCCCCTCCACCACACCCCTCCAGCCACCATCTCCTCCACCTTCCATCTTGCTTACACAACCACTCTCACTCTGAGTTCTTAAACTCTAGCTCCTCCCAGGTCATCAGCACTCTCCTTTCTTCATTTACTGATTTATCTTAGTCTCTATGGTCCATGATTTTAATGACATTTTTGCCCATACCCTAAGCTACCTGGCCCATCTGCTTCCCTTTGTTTGCACCATCCAGATAAAACCCAAGCCTGGGAAAGCACAACTGGCTGCTAACTCCATGCCTCTGTCCAAGCAAGAAAAGCCAACTAGGGCCTCTCAGATCTGCTACGCAGACCCCCCCAGCCTCAAGTGAGCCCACAACCCTGCCAAGCAAACCTACACCATCATCTGTTTCCACAGTATTTTTTATGAAATTTGTCTACTTCTCAAGCTTCTGTCCCGGATACATATCCACATTCTTCATTCATTTCAGATGATCTTGCCTCCTACTTTAAAGAGAAAATACATGCTATCAGACAGGAGACTCCTGCAACCAGGCATAGAGACCTGCCTGCAAGAGCATCCATCCCATCATCCTTCTCTCCTAGGACAGGAGAGGAGCTGACACAACCATCTCTCTATCTGATCTTTGGATACCGCGGCTACCTACCACCTTTGGAATATTTTGCTATCATTTTTTTTCTTTCCAACATTCCCAAACTCTCTCTAATCCTTCCCTGCTTTGATGCATTTGCCCACCATCAGCACCAGAGTCCAGGTCCAGGTCCCCCACCTCTAAAACTTTAAAGTGGCCACTCTGCCACTTCTTCACACACACACACACACACACACACACACACACACACACACACGCACGCACCATACTCCACAACCCATTCTGATCTGGATCTGACGCCATCATTCCATTGAACTAGTTCTTGCTAATGTCTCCGCTGAAGTCCATACAGCCACATTCAGTGGACACTTTCTAGGCCCGGTCTCAACTGGCCTTTCAGTAGCATTTGATACTGTTGACCCTTTCCTTTTACTGAAATACTTTTCCTTGAGCTTTTATGACCTAACAACCTGCTGCTGCTATTTCTTCCTCTCTAGCTGTACCACCTCCATCTCTTTTGCGGGTTTATCCTCCTCCTCCAGCCCATAAGTAGTGGAATTCCTCAAACTTAGTCCCAATCAGTCCTTCTCTTCTTAATCAACACTGTTTCCCATACAGATGGCCAACAAGTTCACGAGAAGATGCTCAATATTTCTTATTATTAGAGAAAGGCAAATCAAAACTACAATGAGGTATCACCTCACACCAGTCAGAAAGCCCATCATTAAAAGTCTACAAATAATAAATGCTGGAGAGGGTGTGGAGAAAAGGGAACCCTCCTGCACTGTTGGTGGGAATGTAAACTGGTGCAGCCACTATGGAGAACAGTATGAAGGTTCCTTAAAAAACCAAAACTAGAACTACCATATGATCCAGCAATCCCACTCCTGGGCATATATCTGGACAAAACTATAATTTGAAAAGATACACACACCCCAATGTTCATAGTAGCACTATTTACAATAGCGGCCATGGAAACAACCTAAATGTCCATCGACAGAGGAATGGATAAGGAAGATGTGGTACATATATACAATGGAATATTACTCAGCCTTAAAAAAGAATGAAATAACGTAATTTGCAGCAACATGGATGGGCCTAGAGATTATCATACTGAACGAAGTAAGTCAGACAGTGAAAGACAAATATCATGTGACACCACTTATATGTGGAATCTAAAAAAAGAATGATACAAATGAACTTATTTACAGAAACAGAAATAGACTCACAGACATGGAAAACAAACTTATGGTTACCAAAGGGGACGGGGGAGGGATAAATTAGGAGTTTGGGATTAACTGATACAAACTGCTATGCGTAAAATAGATAACCAACAAGTTATATATATATATATATATATATATATATATATATATATATATATAT
>NW_006783631.1:4670425-4685269 GCF_000442215.2 Lipotes vexillifer | reverse complement strand
TATATATATATATATATATATGAATCACTTTGCTGTACACCTGAAACTAACACAACATTGTAAATCAACTATACTTCAATTTTTTTTAACGGTTAAAAAAAACAGTGTCAGGCTTCCCTGGTGGCGCAGTGGTTGAGAGTCCACCTGCCAATGCAGGGGACACTGATTCATGCCCCGGTCCAGGAAGATTCCACATGCCGCAGAGCAGCTGGGCCCGTGAGCCATGGCTGCTGAGCCTGCGCGTCCGGAGCCTGTGCTCCACAACGGGAGAGGCCACAGCAGTGAGAGGCCTGCGTACCACAAAAAAAAAGCAAACAAACACTGTCGTCTTTTCTCAGTTCCAGGTTTTGTGTAAAGCTTCCTAATTAACACCTCCCCTTGAATAATCCCAGAGCATCTCACACTCAAAGGATCAAAAACCAAAATTTTGCTCTTCCTCTCCAACCCCCTATTCTGATCTCTTCCAAGAATCAGATCTCACTCAGCAGCATCACCAACCTACCTGTTGTTTGAGCCAGGAATGTCAGTGTCGTCCTGGCACCTGCCTCTCCCACGCTCACCATAGTAAATGGATGGCCAAGCCTACTGTGGCCTTAACAGTTCTTGAGACCCCAGCTTTTCTCTGTCTCTGTCAACATCCTGATCCATCTCTTCCCTGGACTGCTACAGTAGACTTCTACTCTGGAACTGCTGTGACTAGTGCAATCAGAGTGATTTTTTTTTTTTCCTAAATGCAAATCCCATGTCCATTCACCCCTTTCCAACCCCTTGCTCCACACCTATAGTGGGGCATCTATGCCCCTCCCCTGGGCTACCTCATTGCTCTACACTTCTGCCCAGCACAGGACACATCCCATCTCACTTATAATTGTTCATCATTCCATCACACACACACACACACAAACATGTGGAACTCCTCATTAGCTCCTTGAGCCAGGGACCATGTCATTCTTCTCTGTAGCCCTTGGTGGTACCCAAGAAAGGTTCATGGGAATGAACTAAACTAAAGTGAACTAGATTGAAGCTATTCCTTTTTCACAGCAGAAAATTCAGAGGTTCTGGTGTCTCCGTGCTGTCAATGGTTCCTCAATAGTGGCGAACCCTGCTCAGCAATGACTTTGACTGAGGCAGTGAGACAGAATCCATGTCCAGTAGATGCAGCATGAAGACACGGATGGAGAATATGGGTGGATGGGGGGTGGTAGCCATGCTGAACATCAGGGCACGAGGCATGAAAACAAAGGTTGTAACTGTACTGACGGTAAATATTTCCACTTGGATTGTTGGCTTGGCCTCCTCTCCCCAAGTATTAACTTCTATGAGCTCCTGTTCAAAGCAGGCACACTTCTTCTTGGCAGCTGATAGCAGAAGTAATAAGCCATGGTGGCACAGTAAACACTGGCAGGTGGCAGGGAAATGGGCTGCTCACCCTGTTCAAAAAAAAGCTCATCTTGCAGACCAAGCAGATGGATGGAAACCACACAGAGCCATGTCCTTCTCAATGAGGCATAAATCTTCCAAAGTGACTTCCAATGACTTTACCCGCAGACCAGAAGGGCACAGAGAGGAAGTCTTTGTAGATGTGGCCAATGTTTCTGCCACAGAAACATCTCCATGGATTTGGCCCTGAGGTTTCATCTAATGATTAGCATCTCATCTCCAGACCACAGATAATGGACTCCAAGGAAACCAAAAGCCCCCAGACAGTCTCCCCACCCTTGGCTGCCCCTCCCCACTTGGCTCCCATGGCATTCTGAGCACACCTCACTTTGTATCAGTACTTCCACACTGTTTTCTAGAACTCTACAAATATCTGTCTCACTTGTCCTATTAATCCATGCACTTCTCAGGGAATGACACTACGTGTTATTCAACTCTGCAGTTTTCCGGGGCCCGTCAAAATTCTTGGTACTTAGTAGGAAGCTTGGTGTAATGAAAAGGATAAGCTTTGATAAGATCCTGGATTTGAACATTTCTCTCCACAGGATCATAGGCAAGACATCCAATCTCTGTGGACCCAGTTTCCTCATCTGTAAAATTGTGCACCTGCATTCAGAATAAATACAAGAATCAAACTTAGTTTGGAGGGCATAGCTCCTAGCACAAATCCTGACACATGCTAGGAGCTAGGATTAATTGAACTGCACCACTCCCAGGGCTAACTTCCTGCCCCACCCCACTTGAAATATTGGGAGGAAATAAGACTGCTTTAGTTCAGAAAGCAATGAAACATTTGATAGTTATGGAGGAAGAGAGTTAATGCTCACTGAGCATCTACCATGGGCCAGGCACTCTGCCAGAAGCATCCTCACCACAGCCCTGTTGGATGGGCATTATTACTCATCCTTACAGAGGAGTAAGTTGGGGCTCAGAGAGGTTAGGGTGCCTTGCCCAAGATTAAACAGTTAGTGACTGTCAGAGCTGGAGTATGATCCTTGATCTCTGTGACCCTAGAAAGTCAGTTCTTTTTCTTACATCACAAAAATCACTCTGTTGTTCAAGCAAGAAATGACCAAACTTATTGTTTTTGTTTGTTTGTTTGTTTTTATACAGCACATTCTTATTAGTTATCTATTTTATACATATTAGTGTATATATGTCAATTCCAATCTCCCAATTCATCCCACCACCACCCCCCAGCTTTCCCCCCTGGTGTCCATATGTTTGGTCTCTACATCTGTGTCTCTATTTCTGCCTTTCAGACTGGTTCATCTGTACCATTATTCTAGATTCCACATATACGCGTTAATATACAATATTTGTTTTTCTCTTTCTGACTTATTTACTCTGTATGACAGTCTCTAGTTTCATCCACGTCTCTACAAATGACACAATTTCATTCATTTTTATGGCTGAGTAATTTTCCACTGTATATATGTACCACATCTTCTTTATTCATTCATCTCTCAGTGGGCATTTAGTTAAGTCTATTGGCTTTAATCTCTTAATAGTTCTTGATCCACCCACCTACTTTTCTCTGTCTCCATCAACATCCTAATCCACCTCTTCCATCAAGAGTAAAGAAGCCACCAATCCATAAGACCACTGCCACAGAGGAGGCGTGGCTGTGACAGCTCAGCTGACAGCCCCCGGAGGACACACACACAATGCCCTCTGGATAGGACAAGGAGGGTGATCGTGCAGCCAATATTCCACTTCTCTTTGACCTTTTGCAACGTGTTTGTCTGTGGGTTAAATAAGAAAACAGTAATAAATTACCTATCTTCACCCACTGGGTTTTCTATCTAAATGTACATATAAACATTGAAGTCTCCAGCTTAAAACACTTTAAAGGTTCCCCATAACCAGAGTGCAAGCTCTTTAAGGGGTCCATTCACTGGTCTCATCTCCCGAAACCCCCTACTTTTCAATGCATACCTTAGCCACTCCAAGCTTGTAGTTCCCCAAATACACCATGCTGTTGCTTGCCATTCCTTCTACTCTCACTCCCTTTAACTGATTAATCCTACCTATCCTGAATTGAGATTCAACCCAAGCATCTCCTCCTCCAATAAGACTTCCGTGACCCGCCAAATAGTTGAGCTCCCATTTAACGTCTGAATTTCTCTCTCATCCCTACAACTGCCATATTGTTTTCTAAATGGCTACTTAGACGTTTATCTCCTGCATCTAAATGTGAGCTCTTTGAGGACAGAGAGTATATCTTTTTTTTTTTTTTTAGCGGTACGCGGGCCTCTCACTGCTGTGGCCCCTCCCGTTGCGGAGCACAGGCTCCGGACGTGCAGGCCCAGCGGCCATGGCCCACGGGCCCAGCCGCTCCGCGGCATGCGGGATCCTCCTGGACCGGGGCACGAACCCGCGTCCCCTGCATCGGTAGGCGGACCCTCAACCACTGCGCCACCAGGGAAGCCCGAGAGTATATCTTAATTCACCTTTTTTATTTTCATCATCTGCCACCATGGCTCACACATAGAACAAGCTCAAAAAATAGTGTTGAATAAGGAATAACCATTGTGTTCTTTTTGAGTACTAAGCACCCCAGGAAATGCATAGGAAGCTAAAAGAAACCAAAAGGGTAGGTGAGAGGAATAGTGTAGACCCAAAACAAATGGAGAATAATTCCATGGTGATTAAATGGATGGCACAAACATCATGCAGAAATGCCAAATGAACTCACAGTGCTTGATGAGTGGGGCTGTATCAGGAAAGGCTGCAAAGAAGCACAGAGCATTGCTCTGCAAAGGTGTGACCAATCTTTTACTGATCTGAACACCCCTTGTGAAATGAATCCCTCACTTACCCATTAGTCTGGGCTATCTGCTGTGAGCTGTCTTCCAAGGAAATCCTAGGCCGAGGAAAAAAGGAACTCATTATTGATTGATCCATTGTTCAACTGACAAAACGTGATGGTCATTAGAGCATGAGGAGTGATATCAACCATCGTAAGAAAGGAAGAAAACCAACCATTGACACTGGGGTTTCTTAGTGAAGTCTTTTGAAGAAGAAGGGAGCACGGAGGTCTTAGGAACCAAACTCTCAACCTGTGCAATGGGTATAATAACAGCCAGTCAGTGGTGTGGTTATGAGCGTTAAATGTGATCATGAATGTAACGTGCCTAGTCCAGTGTCCGGTACACCCAATAAACAGTAGCTACGACTGATGGGTCAGTTTTTTTTTTTTTCTGGAAGCTAAAATCCTCTAGAAAATATTTGTTGAATTTGGATGCGAGGAGACAACTAAACAATGTTTCTCCAGTGGAGTTTTCACTGGTGTATTTGTTTTCTCTGAAGCGCCTCTTTTATTTAATCCCAATATTATTCCAGTCTATCTATTACAGCAAATAGTCTTAAGAAGGAGGCTTGAATTCAGAAATAAATTGTACTCACAGATCATGCCTTAGAATGTACATTATTAGTGTTTAACTGGAAAAAACAGATAGAGAAGAGCGATGATCCCATTGGAAAAAGCCAAATTGGATTTTGAAGACATTTTGATTTGCCCACTTTTTCTTTTTCTTCCTGGCAAAGGGAGAGCAAAAATTAAATGGCTCTGCATATGTTTTTTTGTGCTTTGCAACAACTCCAGAGAACCTCATCACTCCCAAGCTCATCAGCTCTGTGGTTCCTTTTCTCCATTACTGGGAGTGGCTCAATGAGAGAGTGTATGGAGAAAATAAATCCTCCTATTTGCGTCAAGTAATGTGAATATATGACTGCAGCCCTTCTCTCTTCTTAGAGCTGAAAAACAGCTATTTCTTCAGAATAGAATCTTATTTTTTCTCAGTTATTTATCTGTTCCTCACTTTGCTCTGAAATGCAACACTGCCAAACTATTCTAGATGATCAAGGGATTCAGATAAAAGGGCTACCAAAACAGAGCAATGTCCAAAAATAGAAATTAAATCCATTTATCCTTGCCCCACCTGACAAAGGAATTATGCTAGATGGTGTGATTTTTACTTGCACACAGGGCGAAAAGGAAATGTAAACAAAATACAAGTTCAAGTTCTCCAGCTCCCCTTTTCATTGACCCACTCAGAGTCCTCTTCCCCCCCACCCCCTCCTCGAGTTCCCATCACCCTCATGAGTGTTCTCCTGCTCTCCAGGAAGGACACGTGTTGCAGAAAACCAAAAGTTCAGCCAAGACTCCTGAGTTCCTTCATCCAGTTCACAGGCAAGATCAAGACAGAAACCATAAGAAAAGCTGGAGGCAGAAGGCAGGCCACCCACAATGGGACACAGAGGAAAAGACAGGGCAAAAACGAAGCAGGGGCATCCTGGAAAACTCCCCACAGAAAGAACTGGATGCTGTGACTTGCTTTTATTGGTCACCCAGAGAAAGATGTGACTTGGGGAAGCGAGCAAGGTCACAGGGATTAAGTTTGTCTGAAAGATAAAGAACCTTATTTCTTCAGTGCCCTACCACCACTGTGGGACTGGGGTCATTTTCAAACAACTCTTCCCCTACCCATTTCTATGGCTTTAGTCTAATAGTTTGAGCACAAGTTACAGAATTTCTTTCCAAGCCCCATACCAACAACCAAGGCATATGGTAACTGTTTCTTCCTTGGAATCATTAGTTATTAAAGAATAATGACATCAAAAAATATGTTCAGGGCTTCCCTGGTGACACAGTGGTTGAGAGTCCGCCTGCCAATGCAGGGAACGCGGGTTCCTGCCCTGGTCCGGAAAGATCCCACATGCCGCGGAGCGGCTGGGCCTGTGAGCCACGGCCGCTGAGCCTGGCACATCCGGAGCCTGTGCTCCGCAACGGGAGAGGCCACAACAGTGAGAGGCCCGCGTACAGCAAGAATTAAATAAATAAATAAATAAATAAATAATATGTTCATACACATAAATCCACATGAGCAAATACCTTTGAAGCTTCAAATGTACTTATATTGTTCAACCAAATATGCATATATTTACATTCCAAAATCTAGCCACAACTATACACAGTAATACCTCAAACTTCAGACAACTTTATGTCTCCAGAATCCAACTAGAGTTAAGAGGCAAAAAACCCTGGACCTTAAGAAGCCAAGAGAGTAAACATTAATATAAGGTTCCTGATTGCTCCACATACCCCAGGAAGTCTAAGGATCTAGTCCACTGAGTAGGAGACCTGTGGGTCTTGGGAGGAGTGGGGAAAGGACAGCAAAACTCTCACTTCTTCAAGGCTCTGGAGGTAGGTGGCATTATAGAATTTATATGCTAGAGGCTAACGGTAAGCCAAAGAAGGGGGTGTGCACGTCACCAAATCCAAAGTTCATTACTCAAAAGAAGACATACAGATGGCCAACAGGTACATAGAAAGATGCTCAATATCACTAACCATCAGGGAAATTAAAATCAAAGCCACAATGAGATATCACTTCACACCTGTTAGCATGGCTATTGCCAAAAAACATAAGATGACAAGTGTTGATGAAGACAAAAAGAAATCAGGACCCTTGTGTGCTCTTGGTAGGAATGTAAAGTAGTACATCCACTATGGAAAACAGTATAGAGATGCCTCAGAAAGGTAAAAATATAACTGCCATATGATCCAGCAATCCTATTTCTGGGTATTTATCCAAAAGAACTGAAATCAGGATCTCAAAGAGATGTTTGTACCCTCGTATCCATTTCAGCATTAGTCACAGTAGCCAAGATATGGAAACAACCTATGTTCATCAATGGATGAATGGATAAAAATCTGTTATAAATATATATATGCACATGTACATATATAGTGAAATATTATACAACCTTTAAAAAGAAAATCCTGCCTTATGTGACAACATGCATGAAACTGAGACATTACGCTAAGTGAAATGTCAGTCACAAAAGGACAAACACTGCATGATTCCATTTATCTGAGGTACCCAGAAAGTTAAACACATAGAAGCAGAAGATGGGATGGTGGTTGCCAGAAGCTGGAGGAGGGGGAAATGGGAGTTGCTATTTAACAAGTACAAAGTTTCAGTTATGCAAGATGAATAAGTTCTAGAGCTCTACTGGACTACATTGTGTCTGTAATTAACAATACTGTACTGTACACTTGAAAACTTGGTAAGAGGATAGATCTCATGAAAGTGTTATAATAATAATAATAATAAGTTCAGCCTGTAGGGGATGCCAGGAGCCAAGAGATAAAGGCAGCCTATAAACATACCAGACAGACACAAATAGGGACCAATCATTGGAGCTGCCAAGAGGGAGTGGGGTCCTAGGTGAATATGAAACCCAGAGCAGTGACCCAGGTGGATAAAGAGTATTTGCTGCCCAGTGCCTATGGGTGAACAGCCTGGATTTCTTTGTATTTAATTTTTGATAGTTTGATTAATATGTGTCTTGGCGTGTTTCTCCTTGGATTTATCCTGTATGAGACTCTCTGTGCTGCTTGGACTTAATTGACTATTTCCTTTCCCATATTAGGGAAGTTTCAACTATAATCTCTTCAAATATTTTCTCAGTCCCTTTCTTTTTCTCTTCTTCTTCTGGGATCCCTATAATTCGAATGTTGGTGCATTTAATGTTGTCCCAGAGGTCTCTGAGACTGCCCTCAATTCTTTTCATTCTTTCTTCTTTATTCTGCTCTGCGGTATTTATTTCCACTATTCTATCTTCCAGGTCACTTATCCGTTCTTCTGCCTCAGTTATTCTGCTATTGATTCCTTTTAGAGAATTTTTAATTTCATTTATTGTGTTGTTCATCATTGTTTGTTTGCTCTTTAGTTCCTCTAGGTCCTTGTTAAACATTTCTTATATTTTCTCCATTCTATTTTCAAGATTTTTTATCATCTTTACTATCATTACTCTGAATTCTTTTTCAGGTGGACTGCTTGTTTCCTCTTCATTTGTTTGGTCTGGTGGGTTTTTACCTTGCTCCTTCACCTGCTGTGTATTTCTCTGTCTTCTCATTTTGCTTAACTTAACTGTGTTTGGGGTCTCCTTTTTGCAGGCTGCAGGTTCGTAGTTCCCGTTGTTTTTGGTGTCTGCCCCCAGTGGTTAAGGTTGGTTCAGTGGGTTGTGTAGGCTTCCTGGTGGTGGGAACTGGTGTGTGTGCTATGGTGGATGAGGCTGGATCTTCTCTTTCTGGTGGGCAGGACCGCATCTGTTGGTGTGTTTTGGGGTGTCTGTGAACTTATTATGATTTTAGGTAGCCTCTCTGCTAATGGGTGTGGTGTGTTCCTGTTTTGCTAGTTGTTTGGCACGGGATGTCCAGCACTTGCAGGTCATTGAGTGGAGCTGGGTCTTAGCATTGAGATGGAGATCTCTGGGAGAGCTCTCATTGATTGATATTACACTGGGCCAAGAGGTTTCTGGTGGTCCAATGTTCTGAACTCTGCTCTCCCACCTCTGAGGCTCAGGCTTGACACCCGACCAGAGCACCAAGACCCTGTCAGCCACATGGCTCAGAAGAAAAGGGAGGGGAAAAAAAAGAAACAAAGAAAAAAATTATAAAATAAATTTATTTTTTAAAAATTTTAATATTATTAAAATTAAAAAGTAATTAAAAAAAAAGAAAGCAGCCAAGCCAATAAACAAATCCACCAATGATAACAAGTGCTAAAAACTAAACTAAGATAAACATATAAATCAGAAACTAGTCAGTCGCATACAGCAAACCCAAGTCTATAGTTGCTCCCTAATTCCACCTCCTCAATTTTGGGATGATTCATTGTCTATTCAGGTATTCCACAGATGCAGGGTACTTCAAGATGACTGTGGAGATTTAATCCACTGCTCCTGACAGCCTGGGTTTCTTTAAACGCCCAGTGATGGAACAGACACAGAGCAAGAGCCCCAGGCCTTCCTGGGAATCTGTCTCAGACTTTGAAATGTAGGAGAAGAAGCTAGGGTATCTCATCTTCCTGCTTAGAACAAATAAAAAGCAGCAAGTTGCCAGTGAAAAACATGAAGCTGACAATGTTATCCATGACCCCAGCAGCAGGGGGCGACAGCTGGCAATATAACAGAAGGAAAGGAGATCTAAATTTAGAAAGCACATCTACAAGAACCCTGAGCACACTTGTATGTTTAATCCCAACCCAACGACTTCCTAGGGCCATTGATCAAGTCATTTAACCTCACAAGCTTCAGTTTCCTTGTCTGTAAAATGTGTGTAATAAAACCTGCCCAGGTGGCTGTTTTGAGGATTTAATGAAACATGAATCTGAAAAAACAGTTGGTGCCTTGCATAGAGAAGGAGCCCCAAAACACTGCTTCCGTTGCCTGCTCCCATGATATTAATCTGAGTCTGCTGCATAGCAAAGGATTTGGCCCCTTTCTGCTCTTCCAGAAAATCAGGGGAGAATGTTCCTATCTCCTTATATTGAGGAGAGTAGACTCAAGGGGTAAGCCATTTAGACATTTTAAGATACCAGGGATGGCCTTCAGAATGGAGATTCGAGTATAAGTTGTCTTGGACACCAAGAGCAAATAAGCAATAGAAGGTTGTCATCATAGTTATTATTGTGGTGATTGTTGTCATCATTGTTGTTGCTGTTATTTTGATATTCTGGAAGAGAAGATGCTTCACAGGCTTAATGAAAATTTCCCTGGCTGGAGTGTGTGTGTGCGTACAAGAATGAGGGAGTGCTGGGTGGATGATAAAGTCAGGGAAAGAAGCAGCAGGAGGAGGCAAAGGTGCAGACCTGTGAATCTATACGGCGGCTCAAGGCTCCTGTTCAAAGGGGATGGAGTTTAAAGAAGGCAGTGCAGGAGATGAAGCTGGTGTCTTAGTCCATTTGAGCTGCTACAGAAAAAACATTTTAGAGTGGGTGGCTTATAAACAATAGAAATGTATTTCTCACAGTTCTGGATGCTGGGAAGTCCAAGATCAAGGCACCAGCAGATTCAATGTCTAGTAAGGGCTTCCTGGTTCATTGATAACCATCTTCTCCCTGTGTCCTCACATGGCAAAAAGGGCAAGGGAGCTCTATGAATTCTCTTGTAAGTACACTAATCCCATTCATGAGGGCCCCACCCTCATGACATTATCTAAACCTAATTACCTCCCAAAGATTCCACCTCCAAATACCATCACCGTGGGGCTAAGGCAAGAGCCAATGAATTTTGGAGGCACATATTCACTCCATGGCAGCTGGAAGGCAGAAAATGCCAGGTCAGAGTGGGCCATGGACATCATGCTACAGAAAATGAGCTTTAACATGGGACCACTGCAACAGGTTAAGTTTTCACCTTAGAAACTTCATTCCCTAAGGCAAGTCAGCTGTGGACTCCCAGGGAATGACCTTTTTTTGCTCTTTAGAGCAGCACTGTCTAATAATAAATATAATGCAAAACATGCATGTAATTTTAAATTTTCTAGTAGCCACCTTATTTTAAAAGTACAGGTGAGATTGATTTGAATAATATATTTTATTTAACCTAATATATCCCAAATATTATCATTCTAATATGTGATCAAATGTTAATAAATAAACATTAAAAATTATTGCTGAGATATTTTACCTTTTTCACCATACTAAGCCTTCAAAATCTGGTATGTAGTTTACACTTACAAAACATCTCGATTCTTATTAGCCACATTTCAAGTGCATAGCTAGCTGGCTACCATATTGGACAGTACAGGTTTAAAGCAAGAAAGAATATCCACTGGTGAGCTGGGTTTAAGCAAGCATTTTTGGAGAGATCTTTCATTGGTTGGAGAAAACATTGAAAAGTCATTATGGGAAAGCTGGGTAAGAGACAGATCAACCAGCTCACTTCACCAATAAACCCTAGCTTACCCTCCTGGAACTTTAAGAATCTTTACATGATTTGCCATACACCTTACCTTCTATCAAAACAAAATGACATTCCCTGGTGCCATGGAGAATGCAGGAGTCTGGGAAATTAAACATGATGGAAATGATGCTGAAGAGACCTCAAGAGTGCTCTCTGGGTCTGTCTCAGCTGGGACCTCCACCAGGAGGGCACTGAGGCTCAGGCTACTTGTGCCCACTAGTGACCTGGGAATACTGCCTGGTGCTCTATCCTGGTTCCCAGGATAGAACTGATCTTCTTCCCAGAGAAGCACTCAGTGGGTCCCTGGAGGCATTTCTTCAAGGGAACAATAGCCCGGTCATGACCAGCACCCTCCAGGAACACTTGAATCTGTCCTTACACCCCCGTGAAAATCCCATGAGGGTATTTGGCACTTAGGGGGCACACTGTGCCTTTAGGGCTTTTGTTCCTTCCCCTTAAATTACAAACACTCAGTAAACACCTGGTTTCCATAACCAAACTCTTAGTAAGGAGGTCCTCAGAGTCTTTCAAATCTGCTGTTAGAAAAACAGACAGACAGAAAACACTCTCCCGGAGCCCAGAGCTTCCTGAGGGAGGGTCTGGTGCACTGCCTCTCCTCTGGGGCAGCCAGAGATAATACACAATGTGTTTTTTGGGACTTGCCTGGGAGGATAGTGACATTTTCTTCTTTATCCTCCTCCAAAAGCAGATCTATAAAGACAAGCATTCTTCTTGGGAGAATAAAAATATTGTGTACTTTGATTTTGTCCCCACTGTATATTTTGCCAGCACAGGTTAAAAAAGCAAAAGAGGAAAGAAAGGACAAAAAGACAGGCATGAGGGATTTTATGGAAGAAAAGCTGCTGATAAACATGTGAGTCACACTCAACTCTTTGATTGTCCCTGTCTGGTCTGAGGAGATAAAAGAGGCACCTTACCCTCTTTGATGGGGAAAGTGCTTTTGCCATGTGACCACTTAGCCCCAATTAAGCAGGAATTCTAAGCTAGCTATTTCCCTCTTAGGAGGACAAAAAGAAGAAGAAAAACAGTGTAGTGCCCAACCCCTGCTGCCTGTGTGGACACTTTTTCCTCCCCATCGCTTACACACTTCCTCCAGGACCTGATCCAGACCCGTGGCTTTAAGTACCATCTACATATGGGTCATTCCCCAGCCCATATCTCCAGCACCCTGCCCACCCTCACCACTGCCCACCCATCTGCTCCCACCTGTGTTTCCTTCTCATCCCGCGCAGCCAGTGACTCAGGCTTACGCTCTTAGAGGTACCTTTGACTCATCTCTCTCTCCCTCATCCCACATCAAATCCATCAGCACATCCCGGAGGCTCAGAATACATCTGAGATCTGACCATTCTCATCTCCTCCTCTGCTACCACCCTAACCCATGTCCATCTCTCACTGCAAGGCTTTCTGACTGGTCTCCTCACTCCCACTCTTGTCCTCTAAGATCCACTATCCACACAGCAGTAAGACGGATCCTTTGAAAACCTAAGTCAGATGATGTCATTCCTCTACTCAAAAGCCATCGGCTCCCCAGGTCCCATGGAATAATATCAGAGATCTTGTGAAGGGCTGCAAGCCCTCTGGCAGCTCACACTCAGCTCCAGCCACAGTGACCTCCTTACAGGCTGTCTAGGAAGGACACCCTGTTCCCAGCTCAGAGCCTTCACACTGCAGTTCCTTCTGACTAGCCCCACCGCAGACCTTCATATGACTAATCCTCATTTCATTCAGTTCTCAGCCCAAAAGTTGCCTCTGCAGAAGGCCTTCCTGGCAAAGCACATCCAATATTGCACCTTCACCAGACCCTGTTCCCTCACTCTGCTTTATTTTTCTTTGTAGCATTACAACTACCTGACTTGATATTATATTTTTATCTGCTTACCTACTTATCATCTGTCTGCTCTCACCAAAATGTAAACTCTGGGAAGGTAAGGACTTGTCTTATCCACTGTTATATCTCTGTACCTAGAAGAGTGCTTGGCACAAGGGCGATCAATAAATATGTGTTAAGCAATTGAATTGAATTCAGCAAATTGCATCATAGGCAACTCCTTTGAAATTCTTGGTCCCAGGAAATAGTAGGTTGAAGGCTGGAATTTTCTTTCAAAGGTTCTTCATTTATTTGGAAAAGCAAAGCCTGTGTAAACTTGCCTCCCCTATAAAATTATTGGGTATTCATTTATTCAACAAATTTGCCTTGGGTGCCTGTTATGTCCTAAGCACGGTCAAGTTCATCCCAGAAGGCAATTTTTTGAAGATGGAGGAGAAGAAGTACAGAGAGAAATGAGGCCCAAAGAGGTCCCAGCAGACAGATGGAGGTCCAGTGATTCCTTCCAACATCAAAGAACAGCTAGAAGTGTCACCTTTGTTGCCTGGTGACAAGGATGACGTGTATAGGTGAGCCATGGACCAGGGTGAAGGAGGTAACTTGTGGGTTGCAAATTTTTCTGTGTAGCTGCACTTGCAATCCCAGCTGAATTCACAGCATAACCGGAAGCCACTCGAACAGGTTAAAGGTCTCCGTGGAATGCATGGCCCTGCGGCCTAAATCCTGCCACCAGCAAGGCCTGTGTCTATGAAATCCAAGTGTGACAGTCACCAGAAGGAGCTCGGTCTCCCGACATGATGTATTACATCTCACACAGTGCACTTGGGTTTATTCTCAAGGAGAGTTTCCAGTTAGGGCATCAGAATGGTAGAGGTCTGGAATGCCGTCACCCACCTCTCTTTACCTTTAGCTCTAATCGAAAGGTAATAGAGTTTAACAAAGGCTTGAGGAAGAAAGGATTTGTCTTACTAATGTTACCCTTGCCCAGTAATTTCCAGAGGTCAGAGGTCTCTGGAAAGACAGGGATTGAGGCCCAGCAGAGAGTTTAGACCAAGGCAGGGTCCCCCTCCCCCATAACTTCTCCAAACCTGGGTCCACCCCAAGTGTGGCAGGGATGTGACCCCCCCCAGCACAGCTCACTACAGGGCTGCCTCACACCTCATCTTGTCCCATGGCCTTCATAACATCCACATACTTGTTGCTGGTGCCTAAATATTCCAAGTATTCTCTAGTCCATACCCCAGCCCTGAGCTCCGAATTCACACCCAACGTCTCCCCTTGTTCATGTAACAGGTAGGTCCCAAATGAACCTGCCCCTCCACCCCAGGCTCCAGTAAATGGATGTCCGTTCATCCAGTTGCAGAGACAAGAATCTCTGTCATTTTTTATTTATTTTTATTTTTATTGGGGCATAGTTGATTTACAATGTTGTGTTAGTTTCAGGTATACAGCAATCAGTTATACATATACATATATCCACTCTTTTTTAGATTTTTTTCCCATATAGGTTATTATTCTGTATTGAGTAGAGTTCCCTGTGCTATACAGTAGGTTCTTATTAGTTATCTGTTTTATGTACAGTAGTGTGTATATGTCAGTCCCAGTCTCCCAATTTTTCCCTCTCCCCCTCACCCACTGGTGACCATAAGTTTGTCTTCCACATCTGTGACTCTACTTCTGTTTTATAAATAAGTTCATTTGGATCATCTTTTTAGATTCCACATGTAAGCAATATCATATGATGCTTGTCTTTCTCTGTCTGAAGACTCTCTGTCAGTCTTGTCCCTTCTCTTTCC
>NW_006783631.1:4662565-4670072 GCF_000442215.2 Lipotes vexillifer | reverse complement strand
TTGCCCCTTCTCTTTCCCTCACCTCTCACACCCCACCTGACGATCACTCCCCTGGGCTCCTCTTTCAAAACACGTCTAGAATCCAGCCAGCCCTAAGCATCTTACCACCTCCTCTAGGGCGATTCTGCAGGAGCCTCTTAGCGGCTCTCTCTGCCCCAACCCTTGCCCCTAAAATTAACTCTTCACGGGGCAACTAGATTTAAACATAAATCAAAATATGTTTTATTTCCTCTTAAATCTTCGAATGGCTTCCCAGTACAATCATAATAAAATTCAAACTTCCTGCTGTGACTGGCAAGGTCTATGGGACCACTTAGACCTCCCAAGTGGTCTGGGTTCAACACCCACTAACCTCTTCCCTGACACTTGGGTCTTCTTGTTTCTTGAACATACCAAGTTCATTTCTCCTTCAGGGTCTTCATTCTTGTTACTCCTCAACCTAGAAAAATGGTTTCCCTTTACATAAATGTTGCCTCATCTGAGAGGCTTCCCCAACATCCTATCTAAATTAGCCACTTAACCTCAATTTGCTCACTTTAGGTCTTCAGCCTGCCTCATCCTCCTTAAGAATTTATAGCATCACTACTTGGCATAACAACGTATGTTTTGTAGGTTTATTTATTGTCTCCCTGGTGGAATGCGAGCCCCATGAGGACAGGTCTTTCTCCTTTCAGGAGATTCATCTGCAAGTAAGAATCTCCATCATCAGAGACGAGGGGAACGGACATATATTGTTATTTCTGCTATAAATGAGCCCACTCTGACCTCAGACCTCTGCACCATTGCTCACATTTTTGCTGTCAGTCACCCTGAGGTCTTGAAAAGATGAGGCAGAATGGCCATGTATTTCCTTTTGAGAGTTTTTCTTTATTTTTTTTGGCCACACCGCGCAGCTTGCAGAATCTTAGTTCCAAAACAAGGAATCAAACCCATGCCCCTGCAAAGGAAGCAGTCTTTTTTTTTTAAACATGTTTATTGGAGTATAGTTGCTTTACAGTGGTGTGTTAGTTTCTGCTGTATAACAAAGTGAATCAGCTGTACATAGACATACATCCCAATATCTGCTCCTGCTTGCGTCTCCCTCCCACACTCCCTATCCCACCCCTCTAAGTGGACAAAAAGCACAGAGCCGATCTCCCAGTGCTATGTGGCTTCTTCCCACTAGCTATCGATTTTACATTTGGTAGTGTATATATGTCCATGCCACACTCTCACTTCATCCCAGTTTACCCTTCCCCCTTCCTGTGTCCTCAACCCCATTATCTATGTCTGCGTCTTTATTCCGGTACTGCCCCTAGTTTCTTCAGAACCTTTTTTTTTTTTTTTTTTTAGATTCCATATATATGCATTAGCATACAGTATTTTTTTTTCTCTTTCTGACTTCACTCTGTATGACAGTCTCTACGTCCATCCACCTGGCTACAAATAACTCAATTTCATTTCCTTTAATGACTGAGTAATATTCCATTATATGTATGTATCACATCTTCTTTATCCATTCATCTGTCGTAGGACACTTAGTTTGCTTCCATGTCCTGGCTATTCTAAATACAGCTGCAATGAACATTGTGGTAGATCACTCTTTTTGAATTCTGGTTTTCTCAGGGTATATGCCCAGTAGTGGGACTGCTGGGTCATATGGGAGTTCTATTTTTACTTTTTTGAGGACCCTCCATACTGTTCTCCATAATGGCTGTATCAATTTACACTCCCACCAACAGTGCTAGAGGGTTCCCTTTTCTCCACATCCTCTCCAGTATATATTGTTTCTAGATTTTTTGATGATGGCCATTCTGACCAGTGTGAGGTGATACCTCATTGTAGTTTTGATTTGCATTTCTCTAATGATTAGTGATGTTGAACATTCTTTCATGTGTTTGTTGGCAATCTGTATACCTTCTTTGGAGAAAAGTCTATTTAGGTCTCTGCCACTTGTGGATTGGGTTCTTTATTTTATTGATATTGAGCTGCATGAGCTGCTTATAAATTTTGGAGATTAATCCTTTGTCAGTTGCTTCATTTGCAAATATTTTCTCCCATTCTGAGGGTTGTCTTTTTGTCTTGTTTATGGTTTCCTTTGCTATGCAAAAGCCTTTAAGTTTCATTAGGTCCCATTTGTTTATTTTTGTTTTTATTTCCATTTCTCTAGGAGGTGGGTCAAAAAGGATCTTGCTGTGATTTATGTCATGGAGTGTTCTGCCTATGTTTTCCTCTAAGAGTTTGATGGTGTCTGGCCTTACATTTACGTCTTTAATCCATTTTGAGTTTAGTTTTGTGTATGGTGTTAGGGAGTGTTCTAATTTCATTCTTTTACATGTAGCTGTCCAGTTTTCCCAGCACCACTTATTGAAGAGGCTGTCTTTTCTCCATTGTATATTCTTGCCTCCTTTGTCATGGATTAGTTGACAACAGATGCATGGGTTTATCTCTGGGCTTTCTGTCCTGTTCCATTTATCTATATTTCTGTTTTGGGGCCAGTACCATACTCTTTTGATTACTGGAGCTTTGTAGTATAGTCTGAAGTCCAGGAGCCTGATTCCTCCAGCTCCATTTTTCTTTCTCAAGATTGCTTTGGCTATTCGGGGTCTTTTGTGTTTCCATACAAATTGTGAAATTTTTGGTTCTAGTTCTGTGAAAAGTGCCATTGGTAGTTTGATACAGATTGCACTGAATCTGTAGATTGCTTTGGCTAGTATACTCATTTTCACAATGTTGATTCTTCCAATTGAAGAACCTGGTATATCTCTCCACCTGTTTGTATCATCTTTAATTTCTTTTACCAGGGTCTCATAGTTGTCTGCATACAGATCCTTTGTCTCCTTAGGTGGTTTACTCCTAGGTATTTTATTCTTTTTGTTGCAATGGTAAATGGGAGTGTTTCCTTAATTTATCTTTCAGATTTTTCACCATTAGTGTATAGGAATGCGAGAGATTTCTGTGCATTAATTTGGTATCCTGCTACTTTACCAAATTCATTGATTAGCTCTAGTAGTTTTCTGG
This sequence comes from Lipotes vexillifer, assembly GCF_000442215.2. NCBI lineage: Eukaryota > Metazoa > Chordata > Mammalia > Artiodactyla > Lipotidae > Lipotes > Lipotes vexillifer. Next base: position 4,667,072 of record NW_006783631.1, on the reverse strand, counting down.
TAGCATCTTTAGGATTCTCTATGTATAGTATCATGTCATCTGCAAACAGTGACAGCTTTACTTCTTCTTTTCCGATTTGGATTCCTTTTATTTCCTTTTCTTCTCTGATTGCTGTGGCTAAAACTTCCAAAACTATGTTAAATAAGAGTGGTGGGAGTGGGCAATCTTGTCTTGTTCCTGATTCTAGTGGAAATGGTTTCAGGTTTTCAACATTGAGAACGACGTTGGCTGTGGGTTTCTCATATATGGCCTTTATTATGCTGAGGTAGGTTCCTTCTATGCCTATGTTCTGGAGGGTTTTATCATAAATGGGTGTTGAATTTTCTCAAAAGCTTTTTCTGCATCTGTTGAGATGATCATATGGTTTTTCTCCTTCCATCTGTTAGTATGGTGTATCACATTGATTGATTTGTGTATATTGAAGAATCCTTGCATTCCTGGGATAAACCCCAATTGATCATGGTGTATGATCCTTTTAATGTGCTGTTGGATTCTGTTTGCTAGTATTTTGTTGAGGATTTTTCCATCTATTTTTATCAGTGATATTGGCCTTTCATTGTCTTTTTTTGTGGCATCTTTGTCTGGTTTTGGTATCAGGGTTATGATGGCCTCGTAGAGTGAGTTTGGAAGTGTTCCTCCCTGTGCTATATTTATGTAGAGTTTGAGGAGGATAGATGTTAGCTCTTCTCTAAATGTTTAGTAGAATTCGCCTATGAAGCCATCTGGTCCTGGGCTTTTGTTTGTTGGAAGATTTTTAACCACAGTTTCCATTTCAGTGCTTGGGATTGGTCTATTTATATTCTGTATTTCTTCCTGATTCAGTCTCAGAAGGTTGTGCTTTTCTATGAATTTGTCCATTTCTTCCAGGTTGTCCATTTTATTGGCATATAGTTGCTTGTAGTAATCTCTCACGATCCTTTGTATTTCTGCAGTGTCAGTCATTACTTTTCCTTTTTCATTTCTAATTCTACTGATTTGAGTCTTCTCCCTTTTTTTCTTGATGAGTCTGGTTAATGGTTTATCAATTTTGTTTATCTTCTCAAAGAACCAGCTTTTACTTTTATTGATCTTTGCTATCATTCCCTTCATTTCTTTTTCATTTATTTCTGATCAGATCTTTATTATTTCTTTCCTTCTGCTTCTTTTGGGGTTTTTTTGTTCTTCCTTCTCAAATTGCTTTAGGTGTAAGGTTAGGTTGTTTATTCGAGATGTTTCTTGTTTTATGAGGTAGGATTGTATTGTTATAAGCCTCCCTCTTAAAATTTCTTTTGCTGCATCCCATAGGTTTTGGGTTATCGTGTTTGCATTGTCATTTGTTTCTAAGTATTTTTTGATTTCCTCTTTGATTTCTTTAGTGACCTCTTGGTTATTTAGTAGTGTATTGTTTACCTCCATGTGTTTATATTTTTTACAGATTTTTTTCCTGTAATGACATCTAGTCTCATAGCATTGTGATCAGAAAAGATACTTGATATGATTTCAATTTTCTTAAATTTACCAAAGCTTGATTTGTGACCTAAGATATGATCTTTCCTGGAGAATGTTCCATGAGCACTTGAGAAGAAAGTGTATTCTGTTGTTTTCGGATGGAATGTCCTATAAATATCAATTAAGTCCATCTTGTTTAAAGTATCATTTACAGCTTGTGTTTCCTTGTTTATTTTCATTTTGGATGATCTTTCCATTGGTGATAGTGGAGTGTTAAAGTCTCCTACTATGATTGTGTTACTGTTGATTTCCCCTTTTATGGCTGTTAGCATTTGCCTTATGTACTGAAGTGTTCCTATGTTGGGTGTATAAATATTTATAATTGTTATATCTTCTTTTTGGATTGATCCCTTGATCATTATGTAGTTTCCTTCTTTGTCTCTTGTAATAGTCTTTATTTTAAAGTCTATTTTGTCTGATGTGAGAATTGCTACTCCAGCTTTCTTTTGATTTCCATTTGCATGGAATATCTTTTTCCATTCCCTCACTTTCAGTCTGTGTGAGTCCCTAGGTCTGGAGTGGGTCTCTTGTAGACAGCATATATATGGGTCTTGTTTTTGTATCCATTCAGCCAGTCTCTGTTTTTTGGTTAGAGCATTAAATCCATTTACATTTAAGGTAGTTATCAATATGTATGTTCCTGTTACCATTTTCTTGATTGTTTTGGGTATGTTATTGTAAGTCTTTTCCTTCTCTTGTGTTCCTGCCTAGAGAAGTTCCTTTAGCATTTGTTGTACAGCTGGTTTTGTGGTGCTGAATTCTCTTAGCTTTTGCTTATCTGTAAAGCTTTTAATTTCTCCGTTGAATCTGAATGAGATCCTTGCTGGGTAGAGTAATCTTGGTTGTAGGTTTTTCCCTTTCATCACTTTAAATATGTCCTGCCACTCCCTTCCAGCTTGCAGAGTTTCTGCTGAAAGATCAGCTGTTAACCTTTAGGGGATTCACTTGTATATTATTTACTGCTTTCCCCTTACTGCTTTTAATATTTTTTCTTTGTGTTTAATTTTTGATAGTTTGATTAATATGTGTCTTGGCATGTTTCTCCTTGGTTTTATCCTCTATTGGACTCTGTGCTCCTTGGACTTGATTGACTCTTTCCTTACCCATATTAGGGAAGTTTTCAACTATAATCTCTTCAAATATTTTCTCTGTCCTTTTTTTTTTTCTTCTTCTTCTTCTGGCACCCCTATAATTCGAATGTTGGAGTGTTTAATTTTGTCCAAGAAGCCTCTGAGATTGTCCTCAATTCTTTTCGTTCTTTTTTCTTTTTTCTGCTCTGCAGTAGTTATTTCCACCGTTTTATCTTCCAGGTCATTTCCATTCTTCTGCCTCAGTTATTCTGCTATTGATTCCTTCTAGGTAATTTTTAGTTTCATTTATTGTGCTGTTCATCATTGTTTGTTTGTTCTTTAGTTCTTCTAGGTCCTTGTTAAATGTTTCTTGTATTTTCTCCCTTCTAGTACTATCATTATTCTGAATTCTTTTTCAGGTAGACTCCCTATTTGCTCTTCATTTGTTTGGTCTGGTGGGCTTTTACCTTGCTCCTTCACCTGCTGTTTATTTCTCTGTTTTCTTATTTTGCTTAACTTACTGTGTTTGGGGTCTCCTTTTCACAGGCTGCAGGTTCATAGTTCCTGTTGTTTTTGGTGTCTGTCTCCAGTGGGTATGGTTGGTTCAGTGGGTTGTGTAGGCTTCCTCATCAAGGGGACTTGTGTGTGTGTTCTGGTGGATAAGCTTGGATCCTGTCTTTCTCGTGGGCAGGACCGCATCTGGTGGTGTGTTTTGGGGTGTCTGCGAACTTATTATGATTTTAGGCAGCCTCTCTGCTAATAGGTGTGGTTGTGCTCCTGTCTTGCTATTTGTTTGGCATGGGGTTTCCAGCACTGGAGCTTGCTGATCGTTGAGCGGAACTGGGTCTCAGTGTTGAGATGGAGATCTCTGGGAGAGCTTTCGCCATTTGATCTTATGTGGTGCCGGGAATCCTCTGGTGGACCAACGTCCTGAACTCGGCTCTCCCACCTCAAAGGCTCAGATCTGACACCCAGCCAGAGCACCAAGACCCTGTCAGGCACACGGCTCCTGTAGACTGGGAAATATCCAGGAAAACTAAGAAACTCCAGAAGCATGGAGTCTTAACCCCTGGACCACCAGGGAAGTCTCCTTTTGAAAGTTTTAAGTAGGAATAGTTCTTACTGCTACCAGCCAAAGCTGAAAAAACTTCATCCCTGAACACCAATTTCTATGAAGTTTTTTCTTCCTACCCAGCAAAACTATAGGTTCAAAGAAACTGTCATAGAATTGTTGAATTTAAGGTATATTCGTATTTCAGTCCAGCTTCTCCCATTTTGCAGATGAGGAAACTGAGGCACAGAGGAACGACTAGTTCAATGTTTTACGGTGAGTCAAGGCCAGAGTCAATGCAACAGCCTTGCTTCCTGTCGGCAACCAAAGCTCACTCCACTAACCAAGTTCTTCACCTGCCTCTGAGCTTGTCCTAGGAAAGTTCCTCAGCTCTAAATTTGAGATAACTAGCAGGTTCATCATTTTGTGTAAAATATTTCTGTAACACCTAGAACTGAAGGCCATTTTGCAAAAATATGATGCATACGGCTCACTCCTTCACTAGGCATGCAATCCCTTGCCCAAACCCCACTATTGGAACTATATCCAATATCCTGTGATAAACCATAGTGGAAAAAAATATGAAAAAGGATGAATATGTATGTGTAACTGAATCATTTTGCTGTATAGCAGAAATTAACACAACATTGTAAATCAACTGTACCTCAATGAAATAAATTTAGAATAAATAATTAAAATAAAGTTTTCTAGTAGTCACATTAATGGGAATAAAAGGAAGCAGATAGGGTGAAAGAAGAGGGTGCCATGATTGTTTGGTGATGGGGCTGCGGTCGCTGGAGGAGCCTGGTGAGTCTGGGATTCAAGCCAGGGCTGGGCTTTCTCCATCCATGCTTCCAGGCTGTGGGGGTCTGCACAGGGCCGGGAGGCAACTCAGCAG
>NW_006783631.1:4653306-4662500 GCF_000442215.2 Lipotes vexillifer | reverse complement strand
AGGAACCTGGATTTGGTCCTAAGAGCCGTGGGATTGAGAAGGCGTTACCAGAAGTGATCTTGGGACTGACGGGAAGAGAGGGCTGGAGGGGAAAGGAGACCGGTTCCCGGGGGGGAGGGGGTTTCCCGCAGAAAGGGGTGGGGGAAAAGGTGCGAAAGCGGCGTGGGAGCGCAGGGTGGGCAGAGGGTGGCTGCTGCTGGTCTGTTTGGAAAGCAGCGAGTGCCCACCACGAGTTCAAGGGGAGAGCCCAAAGAGTAAGAGTGAGAGGAGTCCAGGGTTGCCTTTGGGCAGTCTGGAAGAGTTAAGCCAAAGGACACTCGCGCAGCGCCAGAGGGCTGGGGAGGGGGGAGGGGGAGGGATCCTGGAAGTCAGGGCAGCCAAGAGCGAGGAGCATAGGGTGCGGGAGATTAGTTATGCGGGCAGTGCGGGTGCAGCTTGGGGGCGGCTGGTGAGTATTGCGTGGGAGATCTTGGTTTGGAGTTTTCTACAGTCTTGCAGTCTTGCCCCCGTTGGGTAGACTCACACTACTCGCCTTTGTACTAGAAACAGTGTCTCCTGGGGCAAAAGGAAGGAGCCAGGATGGCCTGGGCTCTGAAGCTGCCTCTGACCGATGAGGTGACTGAATCCTGGCTGGTGCGGGACTCTGATGCTAGACTATCCGGGATCAGCCACAGCTGCGTGCTGGTGCCTGTAGCATGAGTGATGTCCTAGCATTGCCCATTTTTAAGCAAGAAGAGTCAAGTTTGCCTCCAGACAATGAGAATAAAATCTTCCCTTTTCAGTATGTGCTTTGTGCTGCCACCTCTCCAGCAGTGAAACTCCATGATGAAACCCAGACATATCTCAATCAAGGCCAGTCTTATGAAATCCAAATACTAGACAACAGGAAACTTGGAGAACTACCAGAAATTAATGGCAAATTGGTGAAGAGTGTATTCCATGTTGTGTTCCATGACAGACAGCTACAATACACTGAACATCAGCAGCTGGAAGGCTGGAGGTGGAACCCATCTGGAGATAGCATTCTTGATATCCCAATGTCTGTGGGTATAATCGATCCTAGGGCTAATCCAAACCAACTAAATACAGTGGAGTTCCTGTGGGACCCTGCAAGGAGGACATCTGTGTTTATTCAGGTGCATTGTATTAGCACAGAGTTCACTATGAGGAAACATGGTGGAGAGAAGGGAGTGCCATTTCCAGCACAAATTGATACCTTCAAGGAGAATAAGAATGGGGAATATACTGAGCACTTACACTCAGCCAGCTGCCAGATCAAAGTCTTCAAGCCCAAAGGTGCAGACAGAAAACAAAAAACAGATAGGGAGAAAATGGAGAAACGAACGCCTCATGAGAAGGAGAAATATCAACCTTCCTATGAGATAACTATACTCACAGAGTGTTCTCCATGACCTGAGATCACGTATGTCAATAATTCCCCATCACCTGGCTTCAACAGTTCCCATAGCAGTCTTTCTCTTGGGGAAGGAAATAGTTCACCAAATCACCAGCCAGAGGCCCCTCCAGTCACAGATAACCTCCTGCCAACAACCACACCTCAGGAGGATCAGCAGTGGTTGCATTGAAACCGTTTTTCCACATTCATGAGACTTTTTACAAACTTTTCAGGGGCAGATTTGTTGAAACTAACTAGAGATGATGTGATTCAAATCTGTGGCCCTGCAAATGGAATCAGACTTTTTAATGCATTAAAAGGCCTGATGGTGAGCCCAAGGCTAACCATTTATGTTTGTCAGGAATCCTTGCAGCTGAGGGAGCAGCGGCAACAGCAGCAGAAGCATGAGGATGGAGACTCAAATCCTTTCTTCGTTTACCATGCCATCTACCTAGAAGAACTGACAGATGTTGAACTGACAGAAAAAAATTGCTCAGCTTTTCAGCATTTCCCCTTGCCAGATCAGCCAGATCTACAAGCAGGGGCCAACAGGAATCCATGTGCTCATTAGTGATGAGATGATACAGAACTTTCAGGAAGAAGCCTGTTTTATTCTGGACACAATGAAAGCAGAAACCAATGATCGTTATCATATCATAGTGAAGTAGGTGTGGGACATTCCGTCCTCAGTGGCTGCTGCTTCTTTCACCTACTGGAAACTCCCCTCTTGAAGGGGGTCGCAAATGGAGCTTTGAAGGGCTGCAGGAACCTGACCCATCTGACTGTATGTGGGGGAGTCCAGGCCTTGGAGGCAGAATCCCAGGCATCTGTGTTGGTCCAAGCTCTTGGGGCACACACAGATTACTGCCCAACATGCATTTCTGCAACTATTTCTTATTTAAAATTTCTGGACCCTTTTGTTGATGAATATCAATAGAAACTCCACATCATTTAAGGTGTGTGTAGGGCATAATGATGATGAGAATTGTGTGATGTTTAATGGAAAGATGTTAAATTTTGTGATATGGAGCCATGTAATTTTTTTTCTAACATAAAAGCAAACATCTATATTCATAAGACTAGATCCTCAATCTTTTTTGCCTCTGAAAACCTCATCAAAGAGAAATACAGAGAAAGAAGAAAATTCTTCTTTTGATTCCCCTGTAATTCTATGACTAATAGTAACTTTAACTAACATTTTTTGCACATTTAGTTGTGCCAGGCAGTGTGATACATTCTTTAAATGGATTATCTTGTTTAAATCCTCTTAATAGCCCTATGTGAAGTGGGTAATAATTATCCCTAATTGAAGATGAGGAAATGAGACATAGAGTGGCCGAGGAGCTTGCTGAGTAACAGGCAGCTAGCAGCTAGTGACACTGAAATGCAAACCCAGGCAGTCTGGCTCTTATTAACTGCCATTCGTGACTGCCACACTTACGGTCCTCTATGCTTGCCATCATTTCTTACTGTGGCTCTTCTGATGAATTGGATATAACACTGAGCGAGAACGGAGGAACTAACACCAAAAGGGACAAACCAAACTTAAATAATGATGAACAAATCAAGACCTACAAAAAATGAAAACATAGACGCTTTCAAAGCATCATTAGTTATCAGATTCACAAAATTTGAGGTGGTGAAAACTAGGGATTATCTGTAACTCCCCAAATTCACTGTTCTTGAATGACCTTCTCAAACTATTTATTAATGAGTTAGACTAACCTCTGCTTTCTCTTTCCCCTCTCTGCATCTTCTCTTGGTCTAGAAAGTTCTTTTATTCATGTAACGTTCATTTATATAAGCTTTACAAGAAATTCATTCCCATCCTGTTTGCATTCTTACCATATACTTTAGTTCTTCCTGATTGTGGTTGTGTGCTCTTGTGTGTGTGCATGTGTAAGCCTATGGGTCTTTTTTCACATGTAAATTTTATCCAGAAATCCCTCTACACGTTATGCTGAGGTGAAAAATGATAATGTTCAAAAGATTCTGTATTGGATTTGGATCTGTGTGTGTGTGTGTGTGTGTGTGTGTGTGTATGTGTGTATTTTTAAAGCATTTGATAAAGTTTAAATGTTTTTATACAGAAATTTTCGTTCATTAAAATCAACCTTTAAAAAGAAAAAGCAGATAAAATTTTTTTTAAATATGCGATCCCACAGCAGATGAATCTGTTTCAAATCCTGCTCCTCTTGTTACTAATTGTGTAACTTGATGTAACTTTTTTAACTCCTCACAAGATACAGAACGCTCTGAAAAATATGACCCTTTTATAATTGATTTCAAAATATGGAAATAAATACACCCTGTTAGACCCTGTGGACTCTGTGATGAACATGCTAACCCTTTCTTTAAAAAAATGCCTCTTCCCTTAGAGCCAGGACCTCTCACAGCCACTGCCAGTCAGGCAGCAGTGGTGAGGTTTGTGGAGAGAACGTCCATTGGCACTTTCTGGTAAGGCCAGGAAAGGGCTGGCACGAAGCATCTTAGAGTCTATGAAATATTCTAAATTCGTCACTAAGTGTATATATATATATTTATTCTAAAAAGAATCAAAGATACATTACCTCCACGAGAGGAAAATGGGAGAGGAGGCTTTCACTTCCCATTCCTTTCCACCATGCACGGTTGACTTCTTCAACCTGTGAAATGCATTCAATCATAAAGGAGCCATTTGGGGCTTATTTTCTCCTTTGTGCTTCTGTGGCTCTAAAAAGGCTTAAGCAATCTTAATTTATTTTAAGTAGAAGAATAAGTGAAGTAAATAATGAAGTGAATTATCTTAATTTTTGATATTTCTCTCTCTCAGCTTCTTTGCATTTGAGAAATTGGGGAAAGTTTCTAAGGATCTGAAGAGAGACAAAAACTCATGACAGTGTAGAGCAAGGAGCACTGGTCCAGAGATGGGAGACAGGAATGGACAGCACCCCAAATCAGCAAAGCTGCAGAGAGATGATTACATTCATATACTGCTGGTGGCTACCAAATTTTGAACTACCCTTTTGGAAAACCATGTGTTAACATGTAACAATTAAATATTCATGTCTTTGACCCATAGACTTCACTACAGGGTTTTTATTGTGAAGAAACTTTCTATAATACTTTAAAAATTCCGGGCATAAAAATATTCCCATAATTTCTTTTAATAACAAAAATAATTGGCAATACCTCATATTTATATCAATAGGTTAATACTTAAGTAAGATATGATACATCCAGTGAATAGAAATGAATCTGTAATAACATTATTAAAAACTTTATTAAAAAATATTATAACCAGATTAAATTTTACAAAGCAAATATAAAATTGCATATATAGTACAATTTGATCAAAGAAGCAACACTTTTTTATGCAGAAAACTTAATGTTGCCAGGGCTTCCCTGGTGGCGCAGTGGTTGAGAGTCCGCCTGCTGATGCGGGGGACACAGGTTCATGCCCTGGTCCGGGAAGATCCCACATGCCGCGGTGTGGCTAGGCCCATGAGCCATGGCCACTGAGCCTGCGCGTCCGGAGCCTGTGCTCTGCAACGGGAGAGGCCACAACAGTGAGAGGCCCGCGTACCGCATAAAAAAAAAAAAAGAAAAGAAAAGAAACAGCCAAATAAACGTAAACAGGGAAAATATATGGAATAAGAAAGACAAACACCCTAAATCTAGCATTCATCCATTTATTCATTCACTTATCCAACCACTGTGGATTATGCGCTTTCTTTGTGCTTCATGCTGTGTTTTGAACTGAAGTACAGCGGTGAGGAAAACACACATGATCCTTGCCCTGAAGAGGCTTAAGACCTAGTAACATACAGATCATCCATTTTCCTATGGAGTTAGCAGAACAAAGGCATCAAAGTAAAATCAAGAGATAATGGGAAAAAAATAAACTAACTCAAAAAGCTAGAAGAATAGTGGTGAAATAAAACTGAAAGAAAGAAAGAGGGGGAAATTGCTAAACATAAAAACTAAAAATAATTCATTTCAACCACCAAAAGCAGCATCAGTAAAAGAACTTGCTTTGCAAAAAGATCCATAATATAGACGAACATTTCACTATGTGAATCGACAAAAAAGAGAAAAACAAAAGTGTAAAACTTTAAGAGTGGAGGACTTCCTGCCTGTCGGGAGCTTGTATGTGGCTGCTCCTGCCCTCACAATGAGAAAAGGGCAGAACAAATTGAGAATCAACAGTTCCTCTCAGGTTCATCAAGAACTGAAATCATGGGCAAACTGCTGCTCCAAGACAGGTGCGTTCGGAGAGGCACAACTTAGTGGAACATAGACCTCCATGGGAAACAACACTGGGCAGGAAAACAAAAGGCAACTGACGAATGCTAGGGGCTCAGGGTGGCACATTTGAGAGTTAAATACTCCAGGGAGGGACAGGTCCCACACTTTTACGAGTTTTAACTCCAGGAGCTCTCCCAGCTCCTCACAGTGAAGCTTGGAGAAGAATCCCCTTACAACAGAGGGAGGGGGAAAGCAAGCATTTTGAAATACTCCCAGAGCATTCTGTTCTTCTTCACAAAATATTAAGAAGAGAAATGACTTACGATCACAGGCATGAAATGGTTACTTGTTTAATATAAAAGAAAACTATGCATTCTTGTATGATAATGTTTTAAAATCTCAGAGAAGTACCTAGGAATAAACCTACCTAAGGAGACAAAAGACTTGTATGCCGAAAACTATAAGACACTGTTGAAAGAATTTAAAAATTATACAAACAGGTGGAGAGATATACCATGTTATTGGATTGGAAGAATCAACATTGTGAAAATGACTCTATTACCCAAAGCAATCTACAGATTCAATGCAATCCCTATCAAACTACCACTGGCATTTTTCACAGAACTAGAATTAAAAATTTCACAATTTGTATGGAAACACAAAAGACCCGAATAGCCAAAGTAATATTGAGAAAGAAAAATGGAGCTGGAGGAATCAGGCTCCCTGACTTCAGACTATACTATAAAGCTACAGTCATCAAGACAGTATGCTACTGGCACAAAAAATTGAAATATAGACCAATGGAACAGGATAGAAAGCCCAGAGATAAACCCACACACATATGATAACCTTATTTTTGATAAAGGGGTCAAGAATATACAATGGAGAAAAGACTGCCTCTTCAATGAGTGGTGCTGGGAAAACTGGACAACTATATGTAAAAGAATGAAATTAGAACACTCCCTAACACCATACACAAAAATAAACACAAAATGGATTAAAGACCTAAATGTAATGCCAGACACTATAAAACTCTTAGAGGAAAACATAGAACACTCTATGAGATAAATCACAGCAAGATCCTTTTTGACCCACCTCCTAGAGAAATGGAAATAAAAATAAACAAATGGGACCTAATGAAACTTAAAAGCTTTTGCACAGCAAAAGAAAACATAAACAAGACAAAAAGACAACCCTCAGAGGGGGAGAAAATATTTGCAAATGAAGCAACTGACAAAGGATTAATCTCCAAAATTTACAAGCAGTTCATGCAGCTCAATATCAAAAAAACAAAAAACCCAATCCAAAAATGGGCAGAAGACGTAAATAGACATTTCTCCAAAAAAGATATACAGATTGCCAACAAACACATTACAGAATGGTCAACATCACTAATCATTAGAGACATGTAAATCAAAAGTACAATGAGATATCACCTCACACCGGTCATCATCTAAAAATGGCCATCATCAAAAAATCTACAAACAATAAATGCTGGAGAGGGTGTGGAGAAAAGGGAACCCTCTCGCACTGTTGGTGGGTATGTAAATTGATACAACCACTATAGAGAACAGTTATGGAGGTTCCTTAAACAACTAAAAATTGAACTACCATATGACTCAGCAATTTCACTACTAGGCATATACCCTGAGAAAACCATAATTCAAAATTAGTCATGAACCACAATGTTCATTGCAGCTCTATTTACAACAGCCAGGACATGGAAACAACCTAAGTCTCCATCAACATAACTGGATAAAGAAAATGTGGCATATATATACAATGGAATATTGCTCAGCCATAAAAAGAAACGAAATTGAGTTCTTTGTAGCGAGGTGGATGGAACTAGAGTCTGTCATACAGAGTGAAGTAAGTCAGAAAGAGAAAAAAAAAATACCATATGCTGACACATATATATGGAATCTAAAAAAGAAAAAAGTGGTCCTGAAGAACCTAGGGGCAGGACGGGAATAAAGATGTAGAGAATGGACTTGAGGACATGGGGAGGGGAAAGGGTAAGCTGGGACGAAGTGAGAAAGGGGCATGGACATATATACACTACCAAATGTAAAATAGATATCTAGTGGGAAGCAACCGCATAGCACAGGGAGATCAGCTCGGTGCTTTGTGACCGCCTGGAGGGGTGGGATATGGAGGGTAGGAGGGAGACGCAAGAGGGAGGAGATATGGGGATATATGTATATGTATAGCTGATTCACTTTGTTATAAAGCAGAAACTAACAGCATTGTAAAGCAATTATATTCCAATAAAGATGTTAAAAAGATAAATAAATAAATATTTTAAAAATAAAAATAGATTTTAAAAGAAGAAACAAAATTGAGTTATTTTTAGTTAGGTTGATGGAATTGGAGTCTATCATACAGAGTGAAGTAAGTCTGAAAGAGAAAAACAAATACTGTATGCTAACAAAAATATATGGATATAAAAAAAAATGGTTCTGAAGAACCTAGGGACAGGGCAGGAATAAAGACACAGACATAGAGAATGGACTTGAGGACACAGGGAGTGGGAAGGGTAAGCTGGAATGAAGTAAGAAAGTGACATGGACATATATATAGTACCAAATGTAAAACAGATAGCTAGTGGGAAGCAGTTGCATGGCACAGAGAGATCAGCTAGTACTTTATGTCCATCTACAGGGGTGGGATAGGGAGGGTGGGAGAGAGATGCAATAATGGGGAGATATGGGGATATATGTATACATATAGCTGATTCACTTTGTTATACAGCAAAAACTAACACACCATTGTAAAGCAATTATACTCCAATAAAGATGTTTAAAAGAAAGAACATTGTATGTCAATTCTATCTCAATAAAACTGGAAAAATTCAATAAAATAAAATAAACTACAGATTAACTCCTGCCCCCAAGTTCTCCCAGCAGAATGAAATATGGGTTGCACTGGCTCAACTGAGCTCAAAAATGTGAGTTTTTACAAAAATATAAAATGCTTCAGCTCCTCTCTACACAGCCTGTCTTCCTCAACTCACCCCCTTTCTCAGGTTCAGAGCAACCTACATTTCTTTTTTTTTTTAAATTTTATTTATTTTTTATTTATTTCTGGCTGTGTTGAGTCTTTGTTGCTGTGCACGGGCTTTCTCTAGTTGTGGTGAGCGGGGGCTACTCTTCATTGCAGTGTGCAGGCTTCTCATTGCGGTGGCTTCTCTTGCTGCAGAGCACAGGATCTAGGCACACAGCCTTCAGTAGCTGTGGCACACGGGCTCAGTAGTTGCGGCTCGTGGGCTCTACAGCACAGGCTCAGTAGTTGTGGCACCCTGGCTTCGGTGCTCCACAGCATGTGGGATCTTCCCCGGCCAGGGCTCGAACCCAACTCCCCTGCATTGGCAGGTGGATTCTTAACCACTATTCTACCAGAGAAGCCCAAACCTACATTTCTTAATAAGCAGGGGCTAGTATCAGAACTAAAACATAAGGTGAGCTCCCAGTTGGGAGGCTTCTCTTCTTGGGGATGTCCACATGCACTGACAAACCAGCACCCAGAACTAGCATCCATCCTTCTGATTTCCTGGACCAGGGCAAGGTCACAA
>NW_006783631.1:4651958-4653296 GCF_000442215.2 Lipotes vexillifer | reverse complement strand
TCCTGCTCTAACCAACCACACACTAATCACAAAAGAAAAGACACTGAAACAAGGATCTCAAATTGGTGTCCCATTGAACACCTGGGTGGAAAGATGATATATGGAAAAAAAAAAAAAAAGAGTAGGGGAGGTTGGGTGTCAAATGACCTTGAGAAGGAAATTCTGCAGACAGTAGTCCCCTCTGTGGTTGGCAGAGTGCATTAGCATACAAAGTCTCCTACGATCCTACCATCCTGGTTAACAGGGTTCTACCCAAGTTTATTTGGACACAGAACTCCCTTTTCTGTGTAACTTTACTTAAACTCTTGTGGAACTAATGTTTCCCTGAGAAGTGTGGGTGAAATGCTATTCTAAGTTTTTTTTTAATGCAGGCTGTTTCTGCCAAGAATTACGTCTCACAAAGGAGTCACTTGAAGAAAACCTAAACAGACAGAGAGAAAGAGAGAGAGAGAGAGAGAGAGCAGTCCAGGCTGTTTAAGTACTCACCGCAGCCCTGGCTAGGAAATCTTATTTCTTTTTGTGTATCTTTTTTTAAAAAAAACCCTCTGCAAATTTATGTGCTAATTTTGTTTACACTAACCTCTGCATAGTGTGTGCATCTGTATACATTCGTGTGTGAAGGGGTTCCTGAGAAGGAAGTGTTCCCCGCAGTGAAGGAAAACAAGGCTGCATTCAATCTGCCTCAGAAAGAACCACAGCTAAAAATGCTTCTGGCTGGGCTTTCAAACCATGAATTAAAAATTAGAATTAAAATGCAATATCTTGGGTTGTTTTTTTTTTTTTTTTTCCTTTCACAGCTAATTAGCTTAGGAGCAGACACAAGCCAAGCTAACAAGCAAGAGAAATCATACTTTTCACCCTTAGGAAATTCTGAGGTCTTGCCTTATTCTGCTTGAGGACTCATTTCACTTGACTGTGATGAGGGGGTTTGACGTCTCCCAACAGAACTGCCCCATCTTCGGTCCCTCTGCACCTCCCCCGTGTCACTCCTGAGAGAAAACCCTGTCCCTGACAGAGACAACCCAGAAACCAGCTCAATAAGTCTACATCTGGTCAGCAAGGACAAAAATCCATGGCTGTGACTCTAAAGCCATCTTGACCTCAGATTGAGTTTGAATTTTAATTATATAGCATTGCAAGTGTCAACTGAAGAAAACACAACCTAAAAGTTGCAAGTTCAGTTTTATTCGGGGACTTTACTGAGGACTATAGCCTGGGAGATAGCCTCTCAGTATCTCTGCAGAGTTGCTCTGAAGAGGTTGGGGAGAAGTCAGAATATATTGGAGGTTTTCACTAAAAAAAAAAAAAAAAAAAAAAAAAAAAAAAAAAAAAAAAAAA
>NW_006783631.1:4626736-4651948 GCF_000442215.2 Lipotes vexillifer | reverse complement strand
TACAAAAAAAAAAAAAAAAAAAAAAAAAGCAAGATAGAAAAAAATATACTACTAGAATATCAAAAAATTACTGCTAATTGCAAAAAGCACACAACTCAAGTAAATGATTTTAGTGCTTTTCTATGTATGGGAAGATGCAAGAGTCTGGGCTCAGTGAAATTATGGCTTAGATGTGAATCTTACCATCTAGGTCCAATATCCAAAGCAAAGAATGCGTCCAGGTTCTTTCCATCCTGAATTCCTCTCAGGGTGCACCATTGGGGCAGTGGCTGCAGTGGCTGATGGCTCGATCCTTGTGTAACTGGAACTGCAGGCAACGTTCCCTGTCCACACAAGTGTGAAAACAAGTAAACAGAAAACAGGGGGCAGACCCTCTGCCTAGCACTTCACACACGTCTCTAAAAGGAGAGCATTAGGATTACATGCTATAGATGAAGAAATGGGGGCTTAGAGGCACGGAAAACTGTGCACAGCTTCACACTGTGGGTGAGCAGTGGGTAGCATGGGAACCCACAACAGGTGGCGCCTAAATCTGTATTCCTCTCACTGGACCAGAAAACTCCTTCCTAGGCTGACCTTCAGGTTGCAGTTCTGATCTCCTTTGGCTTGGTCCTTGAGTGACAGAGACTCAGCCTTAGCAACAAGTCAGGTTTCTCAGCCCCAGAGCTGGACTTGTCCAGGCCTATGCCAGTTACTCAGGAATGGTCTCTCCTCCAAATCTACCCTCTACCCTCTACCTTGTGACACCAGGACTGGGACTCTGCAAACGGCACTTTTCTTTTGTCAGCTGGCTTCTGCCCACAGGTAGCCACTAGAGGGAGACCAGAAGATGGGAGTCGGGGAGCAGAGATGTGCTCTGTCCTTCTGCTGGCTGGTCCTGCCAGTATTGCCCAAGGAAGGGCCCTCGTTTCAGCAGCAGAGGTGGTTCCAGCCTTTGGTTCACTTGGGCACATACAGAACCCACCATGTTGTCACCCCTCCAGGTGCCAACAAGGCAGTGGTCTCTGCTCAGAGTTCTGAGCATCCCAGAGACTATCCTCTGAGCTTCTAAGGTTCAAAGGCATCAGCTCCAGCTGGGGTACACCGGCTGTGCAGGGCCCCTTCTCTAACCCTAACCCTAACCCAGTGGATTATGAAACACCAGTATCTCCCTTTGTCCCTCCATCCTTAGCAGTGGACAGTGCTTTTTACATACTCACCTCTGTCCTACCTCAGTGTCTCCTTTCTGCTCCTTTACTGCCCTCCGAGACCTGTATATAAAACTCCCCATATTAAATTCCTTTTGTGAGAAACCTAGTGTCGTTTCCATTTTCTTGACCTCACAGAGGGCTCAACTCCTGCCATCCTCTAAGCATAACTGACCCCCAACATGAAATCAAATCTTCAGACTCCCTGAGAGAAAATCCTGCTGCCTTTGCTTATGCCCAGCATGCCTTTTCAGAACAATGTTGTAGCTTTCATCCTACCCAACAGGGAATCTTTCACAGGCCCCGAAGCTGAGGTCACCCAATGCTGCTGCCCAGTTTTTATCTCAGCCCCATTAGGATGCTGGCCTCAGGCCTTGCCTGCAGCTCCCTGGGAGAAGTTCTACCAACTTCCAACTTCTCTTGGCAGTGTAAGAGCCTCACTTCTACTGACCTTGGCTCACGGGTGAAAAGGGGCTGAAACGTTCTGCGTGGCAGGAAGGGATATGGCAGGCCAGCGACCAGAACACTTAGAGGAATGCTGCCTGTAGGAATCATACAGACTTGGTGGAGAGAGAAGAGAAAAGGAAGGGGCTTGTCTTTCCACATGGCCCAATAGAGCTCTATCACCCTCCATCACCATGTCTCCCTCTCCCATTAATTATATCATGATCCTTCATCAACCATGTTTCTTCTTCCATTCATGGGATCTGACACATAGGAGATGCATAATCGGTATCTGCTAGATTTTAAAAATTAGGGAATTAATGAAGCAATGCTACTAAGTTGCTTCCAACCCAATGAGGCTGGTAGAAAAGGTGAGGTCCAATTTCCAAACAGAATTGAAATTCCAGGCCCCTGATCTGTTGACACACAGACTGTTTATAAGCTGAATTGTATTCCTTCAAAATTTCTATTTTAAAGTCCTAACTTCGGTACCTCAGAATGGGATTGTTTTTGGAGACTTGCCTTTAAAGAGGTAATTAAGGTGACATGAGATAATATGGGTGAGCTCTAATGCAGTATGACTGGTGTTCTTATAAAAAGAGGAGATTAGGACACAGACATGTGAGAACACAGCAGAAGGTGGCCGTCTACAAGCCAAAGAGAGAGACCTCAGGACAAACAACCTGCTGACACACTGATCTCCGACTTCTAGCCTCCAAAACTGTGGGAAAACACTTCGGTCATTTAAACCATCCAGTCTGTGATATTTTGTTACGGCAGCCCTAATAGCTAATAGAGAGATTGTACATTCCAAATTAAAATCCAGGACGAAGGGAAGTAAATCCATGTAGAGAAATGTCCTTCAGAACCTCATGAATTGAGGTGTGCAGAATGGGATACAAGATGTGCCTACTTTATATGCTGAACCAACTCTCAACAAAACTTAGTTCCTGAGGCTGAACAGAGAACAGAGGTGAACTCTGTCCACTAGGGAAGCAACATTAAGAGACAGGACCTGTGACAAAGTCCCCAGTGCTTGGGACTCCCATTCTCCATCCCTCATACTCCATTGCCTGGCCCCAAAGCTACAGAGTCTGCAAGCTTTTTCTTTCCCTTTTAGCTTTGGTTAAGGTACTTCATTTACCTGAACTTCCAATAGTTCTATAAAATTGGGGAAATAAAATCTACTTCTCAAGGTCATTGTCTTGATTATATTTGAAAGGACTTTACAAATCGTGGCGCACAATGACCATATTAGCCAATATTTACATGATTATAATCACATTTCAATGCAAGAATGTGCAAAAGCCCTTATCCCTGTTTTCCTTTACCTCAACTGATATGAACGGTCATTCTCAGGAAGAATTGTCTTGGTTTGGGTTCCCCCAGAAGCACAGCCTGAGATAAGCATTTAAGTGCAAGGAGTTTATTTGGGAAGTAACTCCAGGATACCTCAGCAGGGGAGTGGAGAAGTGGGGCAAGTCAGGGAGGACTGCCTTTAATGGGTACGCTCTCAAACAAGCCACCACTGTGGGTGACTGGACCTACGGAAAGCACACACCACAGGAAGCCAGGCGTATTTAAACACCCACTCCCCTCACTCATCAGCTAAGAGATGCTCTCAGGGGTTGTTAGTCTAACATTGACAGTGGGCAGAACTCACTCTGGTTACCCAGAAAAACCCTCCAGCAAAGGTGCTGGCAGTTTGAAGTCAAACCCAAATACATTATAATGATAAGTCTCAAGAGGATGTGAATCTGTGCCTGAAGAACCATCCTTGGTAAACAGTTGCTCAAATTGCATTTAATGTGACTTTGAAACATAAAAAATTGTTCCATTTCTTAGGAGCCAAATATCATAGACCAGTCCATAGATCCATATACACTACATATTTTTCTGGTTTGAACACCCCTATACAACCCTCCTCCTTTTTGGATTTATGCTCTAAGGCACTTGTTTCTCAGGGAGGGGTTCCCTTGAGTCTTACTGAAAAACCAAGCCCTTCCTACCAAGGCTCGTCATCTTCATCCAACCATGGAATGTTCTTTGAGGACTCACTCTTATGGGTCCCTACTGGTCATACACCCACATGCTCACACCCACACACATGCACCATACCATACCAATGCAATTTTTAAAGACAGTTGCCAGGAAAGGACAAGCATCCACTGTAGTAACAAATATCCCCCAAATCTCAATGGTTTCACACAACAGAAGATTACTCCTTGCTCAGTCCTGTATAGGGCTGGGCGGCACCCAAGACTTTGATGATTCGGGCTACTTTGATTGTATGGCTCCATAAACTCACAAGAATCTTCCAAGCACAGAGCAGCAGGAAAAGGAAACACTCAGAGAATCACATGTGGGCTCATTTCGACCTCAGCCCAGATCAACACTCATTGTGTCCACCTTCATTTCTTGGTCCAGAAGTAGTCACAATCTAACTGCAAGGGGCAGAGAAGTGTAATTTCCATGTGCCCAAAAAGGAAAACAGACATTAGTACACACCAGTAATGTGTACCCATCACTCGCAGGAAGTGGTCTTGTGAGAACCCACCAACTACGCAGCCGCAATAAGGCAACAGGGCAAACTGGGTCTCCCTCAGGCCCTGGAAGACCCAGTCCACAATCAAGAAGGTGGAATCAGTGTTGCTTCAGGGCTAGGCAAGTTTACCAGATTTTGCTCTACAAATTCTTATCATTAAATAAGCCACATATGACAACAAACCCCTTTGTCCCAGAATATTTTGCTATTCACTTAATTGATGTGTCATCTATGTCATTCAGATGACTTGTCTGAGATAGCCTTGGTGTATTCCAGTTCCAAGATGTCCTAGCAAATGCTCCAAGAAGCCAGGAGCTCACAAGGAGATGGGAAGGGAGTCCCCAGGATAAACATGTGACAAGTGACAAGTGCCAGTCACAGGCAGGCTGACTTCAGACACACACTGGCAGGCTGCCTGCTTGTGACGGTGTTAGAAGGGGCCTGGAACTGAGTGGGACTGAGCCTGGGCCACGTCCAGTATTCCACTTTGGAGCTAGACAAGAGATATTCGTGCCCCGGTGCCTATCATGCTCAGATGGACATCGAGATACCAATGAAATCCCCCAGGACTCATGAACCAGTGAGACTTTGTCTTCTTTAAAATTATCATAAGACCCCAAAAAGAGGCTGACGGTGGGGTCCTGGCCTGGGGGAAAAGTACTCTAGCCACACAGTAGGAACTAACACAGATTCAGTATTAAGAAGAGCAGGGCTTCCCTGGTGGTGCAGTGGTTGAGAGTCTGCCTGCCGATGCAGGGGACACAGGTTCGTGCCCTGGTCCAGGAAGATCCCACATGCCGTGGAGGGACAGGGCCCGTGAGCCATGGCCGCTGGGCCTGCGTGTCCAGAGCCTGTGCTCTGCGACAGGAGAGGCCACAACAGTGAGAGGCCCGCATACGGCAAAAAAAAAAAAAAAGAGCAGTCTCAAGAGTCTTATGACAAATCAGTGTTGCCAGATTGAATGGAGCTGTTGAGCCATTGGTCTGGTTCCTGGTGAGCTAGTCGTAGGTCTTTTCCTACTTGGAAACCTTTACTTTTATAAACATAAAGGCCTGGGGGACCTAGTTTTTTACCCTAACGATTAAAATAGACTCTTTGCCAGCATATTCATTGTCTTTACTTCCAAGCTGCTTCAAAAGCAGCTGAATATGGAAACATCAGGCAAGCAGACCCTGCAGCCTGTTCCCAGGTGAGTAAACCACGTGCATCACATGGAGGAATTGGTCCAGGTATCCCTGAGGATGGAGACAGCAGGCTCATCCCAAAGGGAGTATGGAGACAGCTGCACAGCCTCTGAGAAGTACCCTGCCAGATGGGTGCTGGTCAGGCAGTGGCAACATTTCTTACTATTTATTCCTTTGGAAATATGTAGCTGTTTCAGCTGGGGAGATGCAGGCTCAAAAACCCAGCCCCACTAATCCATCCTTACACTCCCTGCTGCAACTTTTCCTGGAGAGAACCTGTCAGTCAAATATCAGGATGTGACTCATCCAATCCCCTCAAAAGGAAATTTCAGCCTGTTGGTGGTCAAGATGTCACTGGATGCTGGGCAGGGCAGCTTCTAGGCTAGTATGGAGTCATTTTCTTTAAAAGGCTGCCTTACATTTACAGAAGGCACTTAGAAACATCGAGTTATATCAAGTAATATAATTTTAATTAACACTCTAATTTATAAACCCTGCACATTGTGTGAAATAGAACATAAACCCAAAATGATCATTCCTTCAGTGCTAAAGAATTATCCACTTGGCTAAAACAACGAATTCACCCATTTAATAGCTTTATTCAGCCATAGTGGATGCTTTCTGGGCTTTGGGAAGGAACAGCATCCCTCAGTGTGTAATTCAAGGATTAACTCTCTCCACCATCCCTGAACTGGCTACACTGAGTCTTACTTGAGTCCACACAAGAAGAACCACGTTTTTCCTTGTGTTGCAGCAAGACCCTGCTGGCAGACTGGCAACCAGAGAGGCAGGTGTTCAAGTCCCTGTGCTCAGGTGTGCTGAGGATGTTGGAAAACTGCACAAGTAAGTTGGGATGGAGCAAGCTTCCCCCCCGCCCATCACTCTGCGCTGAGTTGAGACTGCATCTCTTAAATGCCACGGGCATTTGTTGCCACCGGTTCCCTTTTTCTAACACTCTCTTGTTGCCTTTTCTTTGGGCACTCATGTAACCAAAAACACCATCTAAAATGGGAGGGAGTGCAGAAAAAAAAAAAAAACTATCACGGCATCAATAACCCTGTTAGGAGCTGGCTTTTTTCAGACTTCGGGAAGCTGTCTGAAGGAGAACAAATCAATAAGTGCTTCTTCCCTTCCTGACATCCAGCAACAATCATGTGCCATTCGTGAGTTATAAGAAACATCAGTCACTTTATAACAGTCAAGGAATTCTAAATTTTTCTTTCACCAAGATACACCTCAGCCCTAAATGGAAAGTCATTTTTTAAAACAGAAGAGCAGTTCATCCTTTGAATACGAGTTGAATACATAATTCATGGTGGGGATGTGATCATGAAAACTCTTCAATTAATCCAGTGATGTCACCTCAGCAATTTCACAATGACTTGAAGTCCGTCCCTGCACTTCCAGAAGAATTCCTCCAGACCTCCAGTTTACTGAGACATTGCCCCTAAAAACACTACCATCGTCGCATTTCCTACCTGAGTTTACTTCTAAGGACATGTGGAAGAATTAGAAAGTGAATCCCTCTTTGGGGATTCTTTGGGAATATTTTTCCTAGAAGAAATATGACTGAGTATCCTTTTAATTTTCAAACATCAAATAAGCAAAGAGCTCTTTATATATTCTCCTATGCTGTATAATTAGAAAAGCACAGGAATTCCCCATGCTTCTCAAATATACTTTCCCTGCAAGATGCCTCAAGTCCAATCTTCAGCAAGGCGTATCTTTGGTTAGGCATTGTCTTTTCCTGCTTTTCCTAAAATGAAATAATCTTAGGAAGTATAAAATTAGTTCCCTAACACTGAAGTTTAGCTTAAGAAATGAATACTACGTCTGCCCTGTGCTGGGCCCAAAGGGATGAAACAAATACAAACTGCTTCTCTTGGAGAAGCTCATGGTCAGTGGGGAGACGGGTACATCCAGCAGTTGGTCCAGAACCGCGTGACTTGAGCAGTGAGTCCTGGCGTGAAATAGCCCTGGATGGATAGCGACAAGCTCTTTGGTTGGGTGAGGGAGGAGCTTCAAAGTAGAATGAAGACCAGCTAGGATATTTTTAGGATGGCAAAAGTTCAACGGGCAGACAAGGCGAACGATGCTGTTCAGAGAAGGAGCCGCAGGGGCTCCTCTCAGATGTGAAAATGCACGGAGTGTGTTGAGGAACCATGATTTGTTTGACCTTTTCTGGGCTTAAATAGGCATGAGTTTTGCCAGAGCTGTTTCATGGGGTGTAGCAAAATTAGGATGTGAGCTGGGTGGGGGGAGAAAGTGCTGAAAGAGGGGGAAGAATCTGGAACAAGGGGTGAGGTGGGGTGGGTTGCTCACAAATGTCCCCAGGGTCACAGACAACTGACCCTCACATATGTGTGTGTGTGAGAGAGAGAGACAGAGACAGAGCCAGAGCCAGAGAGAGGAAGGGAAGGAGGAAGGAATGGATCACAGAAGCATAATAAAGTCAGAGCCAGAAGGGAGTTTAATCCATCCTTCTCCCAGCAGCATCACACACCCACTTCCTAGCTGAGGCACTGGGCACACCAGGGCCACACAGCCAAGCTGGAGGCTGAACCTGCGTCTGAGTCACCCTCCCCGCAGCCGCAGCTCTCTGTGTGCTCAGCTCACCTGGTGCTTCCTGGGCGCACACACCTGGGAGTCGGCTGGAGGAGAGGAAATCACACAAGGCCTGTCCCCCAAACTGGTATGACAGAAGATGTCAGAACCTGCAGGCTGGGGAGATGAAGGGACAGATACGGCCCCTGAGAAGGCCTTCCGGAAGCAGGACCTGTGGCGTGACTGTGAAATGGATGGTTCACTTTTGCTCCTCCTGGGTGTCTGCCACAGCCCTGAGGCATAGGGTTGGGCTGGACCAGCCGTCACCCAGAGAAGGCACGTGCAGGACCACGGGCAGGTGCTGAGGATGGGATGGATGCCCGGGATCTCCAGCTGTTTTTGCTTCATCAGTACCAACATCTGGTGCCCACTGGAAAGTGTCCCATCGTCATTCCAGGTTCTTCCTGCTTTCGGGCCACTGAATATCACTCCCCACTGGGCCAACCCCGGATCCCGGGGATCCCTGCCAGGCTTGCCCCAGGCCCACAGTGAGGACAGGTTGTCACTCTACACCAGCCCCAGCCCTGGGTTTTCTCTAGAATGGCCACGTCCAATAATAAACTGTCCAACATGGTAACCACTGACCACATGTGGCTTTGAGCACTTGAAATGTGGCCGGTCCAAGAGAGGGTAAAATACCAGATTCAAGATTTAGTACCCCCAAAATATCAAAATATCTCATTAATATAATATAATATATAATATAATGTAACCTCATTACATGTTGAAAAAATAATATTTTGATATACAGGCATACCTTGGAGATATTTCAGGTTCAGTTCCAAACAACCACCATAAAGCAAATATTGCAATAAAGTGAATGACATGAACTTTTTTGTTTGCTGTTGCATATAAAAGTTATGTATATACTATATGTAGTCTATTAAGTCTAAAAAAGCATTATGTCTAAAAAAACAATGTGCATACCTGAATTAAAACAATGCACATACTTTATTGCTTAAAAATGCTATCCTCTGTGCCTTCAGCGAGTCGTAGTAGTGACATCAAAGATTTCATAACAAATGTAATCATAATGAAAAACTTTGAAATATTGTGAGAATTACCAAAATGTGACACAGTCAGAAAGTGAGCAAATGCTGTTGGAAAAACAGCACCGAAAGATTTGCTCAAGGCAAGGTAGCCACAAACCCTCAATTTGTAAAAAGGTTTTATCTGCGAAGAGCAATAAAGCGAAGTGCAATAAATCAAGGAAGGCCTGCATTGGATTAAATAAAATACATGTTGTATTTAGTTCTGCCTGTTCCTTTTTACTATTTTCCCATGGCGACTAGCAACTTTAGGACTATGCACACACAGTTCAGACTGAGTTTCTACTGGACGACACTGCTCTGGGGCATCCAGTTCTCACTTCCCCAGCTCCTTATGCTTCTTTCCCAAAATCTCTGAGCCCTGGCCCAGGATATGCTTGATGTCCGGCCGAGTGTGAAAACAGATGCTGATGTGCACAAACGGATCACACCAGGTGGGCAGCGGGAGCCCGTGTCACTCCTCCCAGTGTCCTAACATGGGAACTGAGTAGGGTAGCTGAGGAGGAGTACCCCTGAGGCCCCAGCCAGCCCCATGGACCCTTTTCTTCCTGGCTTCTGCCAAAGGACTCAGCCTGCCTTTCTCTCCCCGTTCAGGCTATCTCTATCTGCTCTCTTCCTTGGAGGCGTCTCCTGCTAAGACCAGCTGACTAGTAGAACTCAAGAGTCCCCAGCGCCTCCTTTCCTTGCGGCCTTCCAATCATCTAAGTCTGAAGGAAGAAAAATTACATGGTGTGAAGAGCCAAGTGTTGGCCTCAGAGCCCAAGGTGGTGGGCTGCGGTCTGGGCTCCCCTCCCTTGTTAGTCGTGGGGCCCAGGGCACACTGCATCACCTCTGATCGTCAGTCTCCTCCGCTGTCAGGTGAGCGCTCGGACCACTGTGTGGCTCTGATGGGAGGATCCTGTAGGACCTGGCATGGAGCCTGCTTCTGGGGAGGCCCTTCAGACCTGAATCAGAAG
The DNA here is from genome assembly GCF_000442215.2 of Lipotes vexillifer. Classification (NCBI taxonomy): domain Eukaryota; kingdom Metazoa; phylum Chordata; class Mammalia; order Artiodactyla; family Lipotidae; genus Lipotes; species Lipotes vexillifer. The sequence continues at coordinate 4,641,979 of NW_006783631.1, read as the reverse complement.
GAGACGCTTCATGAGACTTCCCTGGTGGTCCAGTGGTTAAGACTTCGCCTTCCAGTGCAGGGGGTGCGGGGTCGATCCCTGGCCGGGGAGCTAAGATCCCACATGCCTCACGGCCAAAAAACCAAAACAGAAAACAGAAGCAATGTTGTAACAAACTCAATAAAGACTTTAAAAAGGGCACACACGGGGCTTCCCTGGTGGCACAGTGGTTGAGAGTCTGCCTGCCAATTCAGGGGACACAGGTTCGTGCCCCGGTCCAAGAAGATCCCACGTGCCGCGGAGCGGCTGGGCCCGTGAGCCATGGCCGCTGAGCCTGCGCGTCCAGAGCCTGTGCTCCACAACGGGAGAGGCCGCAACAGTGAGAGGCCTGCGTACCACAAAAAATTTTTTTAAAAATTAAAAAGAAAATGGTCCACGTTAAAAACAAAGAAAATCTTTTTTAAAAAAAATTAAAAAGTTGCTTCAGACCTTTGCAGCCGAGAAATCAGTGGAAGGTCGAGCAGCCGACTCCATGGGGAATGCGTAAATGTGGAGGAAACGGAGAGCTGAGCACCCTGCACTTGCCTGGGAGACCGAGGGGTGTCAGCCTGACTCAGAGTCCATCCTCGCTGTCACGAGATACTCAGACCAAGACTTGAGTGCCCCCCATAGTGCAAAGGGCATCTCGATGAGCTGCAGGGGACATTCGCGTGGAGAGGGGAGGAGCGGAGAGCAGAAAGTAGAAAGGTCACGAGAGGCAAGATAGGAGAGAATCAAAGAGCACTTTTTGCCTAAGGCTGGCCCTTGGTGTCGCAGCTCTAAAAGCAAAAGCTCTGACGTGAGGCCAGCAGGACTGGCACGACTCGGGTCCTAAGCCAGGTTTTATACGGTCAATACGAGGGGTGAGGGCATGTATAAAACCAGCACACTAATCACACAGGACCCATGGGATGCCGTCAGAAAGCAAATGCTATTTTTGCCTTTGATGCCTCTTGCCAAATTTATGAACTTGGGTTAAGGCTGGGTTGGGGGGTGGCCCTTTCCCTGCCCCTGGACAAAAGTGTAGGCTATCGGAAGAATCTTCTTAGGCTATAAAATGTTCCAGGACAGCGAATTCTCAAACACAATCACAATGCAGAACTCAGAATGCCTGGGCCCGTAGAGTAAGCGAAATTTAGAGCCTGGATGAAGTTAACTCTTTCCTGCTCCAAAGCGGATGTGCTGGCGGGAGGAGTACATGAGGGAGGTGCCGGGCCTCCTTTTCTGTCCCTCCTGAAAACCCACCCTGCTGTCCCATTGGAGCCCAGATCAGGAGCCCCCTCCCCACCCTCAGAGTGGAGGGAATGACAGGAAAGGTGAACGGGGAGGATTTCCTGCGGCCATACTGTCACAGGATGGATTTGCCCTCTCTGGCCGGGAAAGGTCTGGAGCTGCATCCTCTTTGATGGGTGCCTTCATGACTTCTGTGCCATCAGGTGCCGTGGCCTTGCCATATCCTCATCCTCCTCCTGGCCAAGCCGCCCGGCTTCTGGATGTCAATAGACCCATCCCACACTGACTCTCTCTGGTGGGATCCACCACTCCCCAAGGTGGTCTTTGGGGCAGAATATTAAATGGCTCTGGGATAGCCCTGCCTTCAGGGGGCTCACTTCCTTCTAGGTCATGAGAAACAATCTCACAGCCTGTGTGCTGAATATTCTGGAAACCAAGATTGCCTGACTGCAGCCACCCTCGCTAGCTCTCATGTACCAGCTGGACAGTTGACCCATGGCCGTGTCTACAGGAATGAGGAGGGTGTCACAGCGCCCCCTGCTGCAGAGGACACAGACTTGCAAGTGCCCTATTGAGTCCCTTTCTTGATCTAATTTGAAATGGGAAATTAAGGTTCTTTGTCAGTCGGGACAGAGAGGTGGAAACATCTCCAGGGAAATCCCTCACCCCAATCTTCTGTCTGTGCTCTCTGGACATTTTTACATCCTTAGTTTGGGTTGAGAGTTCAAGAATCAGTCACAGGGACTTCCCTGGTGGTGCAGTGGCTAAAATTCCATGCTCCCAGTGTAGGGGGACCAGGTTCAATCCCTGGTCAGGGAACTACATCCCACATGCAGCAACTAAGAGTTCACATGCCACAATTAAAGATCCTGCATGCCACAACTAAAAAAAATCCCACATGCCGCAACAAAGATCCCACATGCAGCAACTAAGACCCAGTGCAGCCAAACAAATAAATAACTAATAAATATTTTTAAAAAAAGAATCAGTAACAGACATAGAAAACAAACTTATGGTTACCAAAAGGGAAAGGAGGGGATGGATAAATTGGAAATTTGGGGTTAACAGATAAACACTACTATATATAAAATAGATAAACAACAAGGACTTACTGTATAGCACAGGCAACTATATTTAATATCTTATAATAAGCTATAACGGAAAAGAATCTGAAAAAGAATATATATATATATATATATATATATATATTGTGTCTAAATCACTTTCCTGTACACCTGAATCATTATAAATCAACTATACTTCAGTAAAACAAATTAAAAAGTAAACAAAATGAACCTGATATTAAAATTAAATTTAAAAAATAAAATAAAAAATCAAATTATTTTTAAAAAAAGAATCAGGTTGCCAGCTCTTTGCCACCTACTTTAAAATTTTGCAAGGTCTTCTTTGTAGAATGTGTCATATACTGCCTTCAAGTCTCTAAAAGAAACTGAGATCAAAAGAGATCCACCTTCATATCTTGCTCTTTATACTTATATATTTCCTCCATCACTTCCATAAAGGATTTGTAGCAACTTACTATGTATACAAATTCAGTAAACTAGCATAGAAATACAACTTTTAAAAAATCAGAATCAGAAAAATTGGTGAAATAGTATAACCAGAATACCCAGGGAAAGATACTTTATTGCCATACTATCATTAAAATTAGTCTGCAAATGTGGTGCTGAGCTTTCTGGCAGTCAAAGCAAGAAGGGATAGTATACGAATTATTCCATTTACATTTCTATGAGAGAAAATCTTAGCAGTTGTTTAAAGATAAAGCAAAGTTTTTTTTCAGATCCTTGGGTCGGAAGGAATGCCTCCCCCAGACCGTCTTATACTGGAACTAAGTGAGGAAAGAAAAATATCTGTGACAGCATCTCTACAATTAACCCAAACTTCATCTCATTGGGAGCAATTCTTAAGAGGCCAAAAAAAATGGGGCCTGGTACTATGGCTCAGTACTGAGGATATTATATTAATAGTTTCAAACATGCATGCCAAAAAGACATTTCCTGCTATGGAGGAAAATAACTGCTTTGGTCCAAACTGCGCCTATGAAAGCAACTCATTTCAGAATGTGCGTCTGAGAACAGGCCTGGTGAGCATTTGGGGTGTGAGGGATTTGTCACTGGCGAGGGAATGAATACGGATTGCTGGATTATGCAAAAACAGGCTCATGATTCCCCAGCCATGGAAGGAACAGCAAGTGACTCGCCAGTGTTTGGTCCTGACAGCCCTCGTCAGAGGATCTAAACTTTTCTCAGTGAGCAAAAAAGCTAAAGGCAAATCCAACCATGAAATATCACCAGAAGCAGCAGCTGCCTGGGAAGGAGATGTGAGGGGGTGGGGGGAGGGGGGGAGTGATGCCTCAGGGCCAGCGGACTTCACTGCTCTACTGCCATCACTTGGGAGGGGCTCAACCCCAGGGGCTGTGCTGGTGCTCCATGACAGCTGTCTGGACCCTGCTCCTCAGACCTCCTGTTTCCCTGGCACGTGCCCCATGGTGCCCACCTGCCAGGATGGCACCCTGCCTGGTGGGCAGAAAAGCTCCAGCCACTTGGTCTTGCCAGTTAAATCCAGACTTAATAGAAAGAGGCAGAGAATGCAGTCCTTGCTGTGCAAACTGATTGCTCCAGTGGCTCAGAACCCAGCTGAGCCCCATGGCACAGAAGCAGCTGTGCATTCCGAGGAGACACAGCCATCCTCCCACTGCTTGATGAAAGAAGCACAAAATAAGGACTTCCAGAGAAGCTCATGCATTCCATTTGTATGGTGATGGCATCCAACCGTACAACTGTGTTTAAAGCTTGGAGCAAAGGGATCCTTACAGTGTGGCCAAGGCCTGGGGCCCTGCGTATTGGAGAGCCAGAGTATTCGCTGAGGGACTGTATCTGCCTCTCAGGTCTGTTGTGAGGAGCATGAAGTGGAAAGAGGCATGTGATGCCCTCAGCATAACTCCTGACACATAATAGGGGCCAAAGAACTTTTCATGTGACCACGTTGCTGAACAAGCAGGATTCTGGGATGCAATCATAAAACTGCCCCCCTGCCTGTTCAAACCCTCCAGAGAGTCAGTGTGCACACACCCCATTTGTCCCCCCCGCAGGTAGACAGAGGCTCCTTAACTTCAAGCCACAAATACACTCTCAGTTCAGTAGGAAATATGCCCAGATCCCTGTAATAGTCACAGACTTCAGTCTCAGTGAAAATGGAAGCTCCCTTTCCCCCAGCTCAGGCATGCTGCTGGCAGGGGGCTGGAGGTAGAAAAGGAAGGTGAGGAGTTAGGTGGGCTTCCCTCGTTCTCCATCTTTCCCCTCTGTGACTCCATCTGCCTTGCTAATTAAGGTATCTACCCACTCGGGCGCTGGAGCTGGGGAAGGGAGGAGATGTGAGGGGGCAGGGAGGTCCCTGTTCCTCTCATCCTCTCCCCATGGCCTAGCATCAGATCTCTCCAGGCTTGGCCAGGGTTTAGAGACAACTCTCTCATAGGGATCATGCATGGATTCTTCAGAGATCCCTGTGCCTCAGAGGAACCTCATACCTCACATTCCCTTGACAGGAAAATGCATCTCTTTTCAGCACCTCCTCAGGCTCAGGGCACCTGGAGGTACCCCCAGCAGCCTTCTGCTGAAGGGCCATTTCCCCACTGGTCCCATCGGGCACCAGACTCTCCCACTTGTCTTGTGTGCATGGCTGACATTTTAGTCCACTGGAAACACCCAGTATTCCCAGTTGTCCAAGCACCCTTGGAGTGGAGGCTGCCCCCAGTTACAGCCACTCCACTCTGATTCACCTTCAGAATGTTTCTTATTGTTTTCTTTCTGATCACGTAAACATCTTTCTACAACATTAGGTTGAGAGTTTGCTAATGGACTGCATAATCTTCAGGGTATTAAATCCTTCCACATGCAGGAGAAAAGGGAATGTAAGTTGGTGCAGCCACTATGGAGAACAGTATGGAGTTTCCCTAAAAAGCTAAAAATAGAGTTGCCATATGATCCAGCGTTTCCACTCCTGGGCATCTTTCCAGACAAAACTATAATTTGAAAAGATACGTGCATCCCAATGTAACCTAAATGCCTATCGAGAAATGAGTAGATGAAGAAGATGTGGTACATATATACAATGGAATATTACTCAGCCATAAAAAATAATAAAATAATGCCATTTGCAGCAACATGGATGGACCTAGAGATTGTCATACTAAGTGAAGTAAGTCAGACAGAGAAAGACAAATATATATCACTTATATGCAAAATCTAAGAAAATGATATAAATGAACTTATTTACAAAACAGAAACAGTGTCACAGACTTAGAAAACAAACGTATGGTTACCAAAGGGGAAAGGTGGGGGGAGGGATAAATTGGGAGTTTGTGATTAACATACACACACTACTATATCTAAGATAAATAACCAACAAAGACCTACTGTATAGCACAGGGAGCTCAGTATTCTGTAATAACCTAAATGGGAAAAGAATTTGAAAAAGAATAGATATATGTATATGTATATGTATATGTATAATTGAAGCACTTAACTTTACACCTGAAACTAACACAACATTGTAAATCAAATATACCTCAATATAAACTAAAAATTAAAATAAATACTAACAAATAAAATAATAATAATAATAAATAATAACTGCTGTACAGTTTCTTCTGTACAGCAGAAATTAACACAATATTGTAAATTAACAATACTTCAATAACGAAATCCTTCCACATACAATCAGTTAAATATCTGCACCATGCGAACTCCATTTAAACATGACATTCATTTCTCAAGGGGACCAGTGGGAGTATGAAAAAATCCAGTGAGTCCCTTGGACAACCACCATAACAGGTAAAAGAAAACAGCTGACATTATAAAGTTAAACTGGTTCAGTTTTTATGGCTGTTTGATTGTTTGTGCTGCTGAATTCATTCGTACCTATTTGCATGTATACACGACTATTCTGAAGGACAACAAGAGAAAGAGGTCAGCCAGGGTCCCCAAAGAAGAAAAGAATTCCCAATGGACAGATTCCTGGTAAAGACAGCCAAGCCTCTGGCAGAACTGTGAGGGGGGGAGAAGGGTGTCTACAGGCAGCACTTGCTGCAGCATTTTCAGGGCTCAGTGCAAAATGAAAAAGAAGAGCCCCTAGTTCAAATATTCGAGACAGCGACAACAGAGCATTGCACCAGCACAGGGCAGGAAGCTGGCCCATCTGCAGCATAGAGAAGGATGCTGACACTGGCCATGTTTTTCTTCCCCTTCCCCATGCCAGCAGCTCCAGAAACTCACAGAGATGCCAAAAAAAAAGACCTGAACTCTTAAACAAAATAATCCGGCTTCGAGTAGAAACATTACTTGTCTTTTTATAATTCTTCCTCAAATATAAACCTTCTAAATGGAAAACAATATACTACTCAGCACTGTATTGAGTGCCTCACTTTAGTATCTTCCTAGCCTAATCTTAGAGTATTTTCACTGCTAATTAATACTTTTTTGCTTTTTATTCATGCAGAAAGAATCAATACTTTAATTACAGACTGCTTAATAATATTCCTTTTTCTGTCCTTTAATGGCATGACCAGTTTATTTAGATGCAAACATCTAAGGATCTTTATATCCCCTGGAGCCATTTCTCTTTTAAATCCTTTCAGTGATATAGTTGCTTTAAAGCAATAAGCAAGCCAAGGAGATGTAGCGTGAAATTACATGCCATCTTCAGAGCTTTTGTAATTAAATAAAAATGTGTCACTTATAAGGTGATAATTCTTGATCAATGGGTTTTCTGAAAGAAATTAGTGACTTTATGAATTAACTGGTATTGATAACATGTTCTGGAAGCATCACAGGTTGTAGAGAGGTGGGGAATTCTTTTCTAAAAGTAGTGGCCATTCTACTTGACAATGGCAGGCAGTAAAGTGGCAAAAACTCATGATGTTGGAGCCAATCCGACCTGGATGTGAATGTCAGCTGACATCTCCCATTTGGGTTACCGTGACCACTCACCCAATCTCTCTGAACCTGAATGATTTCTTTTGAAAAATAAAGATAGTAGCAGCTCATAAGTTGTTGGAAGGATTAAATGGGTTTACACCATACCTAGCATGTTAGTATTTTTATATTGTTATCAGTAACACCAGAGAAAGACAGAACACTTAGATCTCTCTTAAATACGGTTCCTAACATGTTTCTTCTGAGGGAAATTGTAATGGTTACTGTGTCCCTGGAGCACAGGAGTTCCAGTGAAGCACTAAATACAGGTTTTTGCAACACCAAATCATGCAATTTTCCAGGATACGGTGTATATATTTTTTCTTCTTGTTTGTCAGCATAAGTCATTTTCAGCGATAAAGAGAAAAGCATTCAAGTGCAAAACCATTTAAAAGCATGTCTTTATTGCCAAAAGGAGAGGAGGGATAGGAAATGGGGACGGTGGGGCCCACTCCTGACAGTCTCGGCTTCACGTGCCGTGACCAGGGGGACCAGTCCTTGCTAAGAGTGAGAGGATGCCTCTCATTTTAATCTCTTTCCTTCTGTGAGTTTTCTTGGAGATTCTCTAACCCAGTGGAGCAAAGCTGAGTTTTGTTTTCAATCTTCAGCAACTGAATGTGATCATCTCCATCTTGGCAGGATCACAAGTTCAGTAGGAGAGGGCTGGAGAGGCCCCGTGGCAGCCACACTGTCTTCTGGCTGTTTGGTTTTGTCCTGGGATCACAGCCACGCTGAAAGCTGAGAGCATCTCCCTCTGGAAGAAATGGGACCTGGGCAAGAGCAGAGAGATGCAGAGAGATGCAGAGAGATGCAGCTGAATCCTCCCTGATGGGTCTCTGCCCTGGACCCTCCATCCTCAGACACTCCTCCTGCGATGGATGTGTGGTTATGGCTCCAGACCCTGCTCACCAGGCAGTTTAAGGCTGGATGTCCTGGGGTGCCAAGAGGGCACAGGGACCAGCTGGAGGTAAGGGACCAAGTCACCTAGGAGACTGGACAAGGACCCCAAATGTGAACTCACAGTCCTGCCTTCTCTGAGTCACATCTGCCTGTCAACTAACACTTCCAGTGGTGAAGCTGGTTAAGTTAAACTCCCCCAGCTCTTCCACTGCCCAATGTGTGACTTGAGGAGTTAACTTTGGTCACTAAGTTTCAGTTTTCCTGCCTACATTTTTATTTTTTTTTAGTACCATGTTCTTGGATTGGAAGAATCACTATTGTCAAAATGACTATACTGCCCAAGGCAATCTACAGATTCAATGCAATCCCTATCAAATTACCAATGGCATTTTCCACAGAACTAGAACAAAAAAAATTTTAATGTGTATGAAACACAAAAGACCCCAGATAGCCAAAGCAATCCTGAGAAAGAAAAACGGGGCTGGAGAATAAGGCTTCCTGGCTTCAAACTATATTACAAAGCTACAGTTATCAAAACAGTATGGTACTGGCACAAAAACAGAAATATAGATCAATGGAACAGGATAGAATTACCCTGTCTACCTTTTTAAACAGCCCTCTCACTTCTTGCAAATCCACTGCTCTGTCCACATCTTTCTTCCCCTGTCCCCAGCCCCCATGTTCACACCTGCCTCTACTTGGGCACATGCTTTTAACAGCTAGGACACTCTCTGAAGACACCATCCTCTCTGGACAGTGAAGTCCTACCCGTCTTCTGAAATCCATCCATCTGCCTCTCCCAGAAAGCTTACAGCTCCTCCTGTAACTCACAGAGCTCTGTCTCTGGGTTCCAGGCTCTGTTCAGTGGGTTCATCTGGTTCTGTGGATGCCCTGCCTGCATAGTCAGGTGGAATCAGGAACCACATTCTAGAATTGTTCTGCTGGGTTTCACATGGTGTCTGTTAGAGGCAGATAAGGGATAGCAGCAATGGGAGAGACCTCCTGGGCTAAGAGGGTCCAGCTGGAATCCAAGATGGGGTGGTCACCCTCACTACTCCCTTCCTCCTGAGAGACAGGAGGCACGATAGACTGGTGTCCATCATCTAACTGCCTGGCAGCCGACTCCACCCCATCACTCATCGGCTGTGCGGTCTCAGACGCATGAACTGATGTCATTAGGAGTCAGGCAGTGGACATCCTACATACCATGAGAAGGACATGCTCCACAGTCAGGCTCACTGATTTCTGAAATTTCCACTCTAGGGAAGGGGAGCAGGAACACCCCAGTGCCCTAAAGGAAGAATTAAACATGGTCCTATTGACCCTCAACGAGGCTGCAGCAAATTCCTGGTGTTATCACACAGGTCGGGACAAAGGTCATTCCCACAAAATGGATTTCTGCCTAAAAAGAAACTGAGACATTTGCAGCTATATGGATGGACCTACAGATTATCATACTAAGTGAAATAAGTCAGACAGAGAAAGACAAATATCCTATGATACCACTTATATGTGTAATCTAAAATATGACACAAACTTATTTACAAAACAGACTCACAGACGTAGAGAACAGATTTGTGGTTGCCAAGGGGGAGGGGCTGGGGAGGGATGGATTGGGAGTTTTGGATTAGCAGATGCAAACTATTATATAGAGAATGCATCAACAACAAGGTCCTACTGTATAGCACAGGGAACTGTATTCAATATCATGTGATAAACCATAATGGAAAAGAAAAAAATAAAAAGGGAAATTGATGGCCTAACCTAGAATCCTACTGAGGAAACAAGATCTGTCTTATTTGACAATTAAGGGAGGATAAAACCTGTCAATTCCCCCGTTAGAATTTGCCACCTAAATTTAAAAAAAAATTACTCAAAGGCCTGAAGAGGATCCTTCCATCTTTATCTTTGACTGCCACTTCACAAACCTGGCATTCCCATTAAAAGGGTCTTTCATAAAAATCGGCTTTCAGAGTAGATTGATGAAAGAGGCACTGGTGATAGATGATGCTGTCCTTTGTAGCCGAAGCCATTTCTGTTGCTACTGCTACAACCAGCAGCCACAAATGGGCCCATAAAATTAGCCATGTCCCTTGTGCCCCATTCAGGCCAGACACCTGGGACCATCATAATCCCATCCCTGACCATCTGTTGACAGGGACTGGTCCTGTGTATAATTCAATCAACCAGCCAACAGACCAGAAAGTACGTGCTGAGCTGAAAGTATGCTCAGATCTGTGCTGGGAGTGGCAGGATGCTGAAGTTGTATATACATCCATTCCCAGATATTCATCAAGGACCCATGATTTCTCTGGCACCCACCTTTCTAGATACCAGGAGATAGAGCAGTAAATGTAACCAAAAGGTTACAGTCTAGTGAGAGAGTCAGGTGATAAGGAGTAAACAATAAATAAAGAGATGATTTCAGACAATGGTGAGTGTTGCAGAAAAAATTCAACCAGGTAATAATGTGGTGATCAAGGAGAGTGTGATGGGGAAGGTGGTATAAAAGTTGGTCCTTGCCCACAGGGGGTTACATTCTAGTGGAGGAAATCACTTGACTCAACAACAGTTGACTCAACAACCCTAACCCTAATGCTGACCCTAACCCTAACCCAAAGCAATATAACTTAATATAGCTGAGACCATCAGGGCTGTAAACTTCACAGGCAGGGACAGGAGACAGAGACGGTGACATCATCAGAGATGCATCCTGGAGGAGGAGACCCTGGAGTAAGAGTTACCAAAACCCAGCATCCTTCATGAGCCAGATCTTACTCTACCCATTTTAGCGATGGGGAAGCTGAGACTCGGAAAAATTAAGTGACTCGCCCAAAGTTTGCTGCTGGTCAATGATGGTGCCAAGTCTTGGCTACCCAATGCTTATGAAAATCTGATGTCATTGGGTTTCAGATGAGCCCACAGCATCCATATGTTTGAGAACAAAGTCCCAAGCATTATCCTTCCATGCTTCAGATGGCAATTAAGACCAGAGGAGTTCTCCTAGAAATGTGGAGTCTCTCTGTAAAGCCTGCAGCTCCAGCCCTGGGATCCCCCCTTGGCTTCTGTCAGGCTCAGTTGGCTGCCTTCCCTGCAGGGTCTGAGCTCACCAGAGTGACAGCTCTGCGGCTTCTCAGCTGGCAACAGCAGAGGCAGCTTCAGGTGATAAAACAGACAGGGACAGAGCATGCCAAAGAATCCCCAGCTCCACTGTCATCACTAAACACACATAACTCTCCCCCAGCCATCACACACCAGCTCCCAGTTATCAGGGAAGGTCGTGGGCCCAAGAGTTGTATCAGCCAACCGAGGACAAGACGGCACCATGGTTGGGGGATGGCCGGCCTGAGCAACCCAGGGAATGGGACTCTGGATGCTTAGGGTTTGAGGTATATTTTAACTTCTCCCTCCTTTAAAAATCAACTTCACTGAGTTATAACTAACACACACTGAAACACATCTATTTTTTAACAAGTTCAATGAGTTTTGACAAATGTACACAGCCACACACTCAAGGATGGGAGTGCTTCCAACAAGTACACCTGTAAAATGTCCAACCCACCCAACTGGGATCTCACCACCTGAATGGTGGCCCAGGGAACCCTCTTAGATGCTTGTGAGCAGATAGTTTCAACAATTTATCCCTGATGGACACTTTAAGATCTGGGCCACCTAAGGTCCCAGAGAAACCAGGCAGCCAAAGGTCTGCATTCATCCACCAGTAGATAGGAAAGGCCTTCCCAAGCCCTGGCTACCTGAGAGGCAGCACAGTGAGTAGGGAAGAGAACTAACTCTGGAGCCAGGCTGCAAATCCCACCCCACCTCTTTCCCATGCCTCAGCTTCCCCTCCCTGGGATGGAGAGCATTCAGCACCTCCTCATAGGGACATAATAAGATCCCCTGAGGTGTGTGAGATGCTTGTAAGCATGGCACAGCTTAAGTAGTGAGTGTTACATAAATACTACCCTTATATGTGGTTCCAGGGATGGACAGAGGGAGACCCAGTCATTACACAGGCTTAAGGGAAGAAAAAAGAAAAGGCATTTGGTCAGGAGAGAATGATCGCCTTAGTGGGTTGGGGTCTTGCTTCCTACTTAACCTTCTTCAGAGAAGAAAATGTGGGCTGTTCATTTGGCTGTTGGTGTCCAAGTTATAGAAAGTTATTTGTGGGTGGATTCGGATATGCAGTAGACACCAGAGGGGGGACCTCATCTTTGGTGGCTACACCTGAACGCGGCCTCCTGGAACCCTGCTGAGAGGATTCATGTCCTTTGGTAATTTCTCTGTCTCAGAAGCCAGACCACAGCTGGGTCATTCATTCTGTGGCCACACTCAGGAGGGGTCACAGAGCCCACATCCTGCAAGCAAGTTTGAGGGGGAAATTCCCAGGATTTTATGGACTGGATAGATCCTCCAATGTGGCTTAAAGTATAAATATGACACAGGGCCATGGTTTACCCCCTCACAGCTACACCTAGATGGATCTTGGCACAACCCAAGAGCAAGGTCTGGAGGAGGAAGCCAATGTCATCCAAACAGGGAAGGTTCAGGGTGGCCCACAGCCACCAGTGAAGGTGGGGTGCACACTCAGTGCCCAGACATCTAGAATCTAACCCCTCACAGATCATTCCTCACTGTGGACATCTCAGCCCACTGGTTGGTCTGCCTGCTATGAGCTCGGAGGCCAGAGACCTTATCCTTCTGTACCCCTAGCATCCAGAGAAATACTTCACACAAAGCAGGCCCAGCAAATGTTCATAGAAAAAATGAACAAGGGGAAAATAAACTAAGATGTCTCTAGTCCATCCTTACCTATGTGTGTTTATGTCAGGAAACAATGACACAGGCTACAGTGTCACCAGGACATTGGCTGGTACAAAGCAGGCATCAACAAATGCTTGGTGAATTAATCTGGGTTAATGAGGTTTCCTCTGTGAGGTGCCCATTTCTAGAATTTCCTCAGTGGCTGAAGTCTACATCTGGGAATTCTACTTAAAGTATAGAATTGTTGTTAGAAGTTTAGTATACATATCTCTGCTTTAAATATTTCCCTTTGCTGCTAAAGTTGGCTTCTCTCATCAAATACTATGGGGAATATGAGACAAATTAAGATCACTGGTCATTTGTGTGTAATATATTAGAGGCTTATAACGTGTTTTATCTGCTTCTTGTTCCCTCTTTGCCTTGGCTACCAGGAAGCTTAGCACCAATGTGCAGTCCATAAAATTTGAAATTCTCTATTGCCCTATATGTTTCTATGTGCTGACCTTACAGATATTTATTTCCTTTCCTACCCTGATTATCTCTCTTGCCTGATTTCCTCATCTATTTTTCTCTTATTTTTCTGTAAGTCTCCTCAAGTCTTTTGATAAATAAGTAGATAGGTAAATAGTAGATATACATATACATGTATGCATATGTAAGTTTATCACGTCCAGATACATTTTATAACCTCTCACAAAACTAATTCATATTGTTCTGAATCCCTGATTTTATGGTTCATAGAATTTCAAAGCCCTCTCTCTCTCATTTCCACCAAGTCCCAAGAAAACTTCCCATGAGCTCCCTCACTGATGTCCATGGGAAATCCAAATTACCCCCTAGCTTTGGTGAGTTTAGTCACCAAAGTTATCAAAGATCTGGGATTCAGGGGTCAGTTCCCATGGGGAGCTATTGATCACCCACTGCTCACATGTTCTGTTACAAGCTGAATGTTTTTATCTTCCCCAAAATTTGTATGTTGAAGCTCTAACCCTTTGTGAGACTGCATTTGGAGACTAGGCTTCTAAAGAAGATTAAATAAGGTCATAAGGGTGGGGCCCTGATCTGATAGGATTAGTGTCCTCATAAGAAGAAAGGTCAGAGAGACCCTCCCCTTCATAATGGCACATGAGGAGATGGCAGCTGCCAAAAAGCCGGGATATGGGTCCTCCCCAGAAAGTGAGTTCCCTGGAACCTTGGCCTTGGATCCCCAGCCTCAAGAACCGTGAGAAAATAAATGTCTGCTGTTTAAAGCACCGAGTCTGTAACACTTTTTTACAGCAGCCCAGGTAGACTAATGCAGGCTCCATCTTCATCTCTCCCTCTACCATCTCCTTCTCTAGGACCTCCCCTCCTCATATTCTTCCTTATTTTCTCACGTCAGTTCAGCCACTACATTCTGGTGGTTGAGCATGAAGTCTACCCCAAGAGACTTTTTGAAGTAATTCTTCCAAATGAATACAATGTTCTTCCTGAATGGAGTTCTGGTGCATACATTTGCCTCTGCTTCCTGACTTGTCATTAGGTAAATCCTGTTACTTCCATTTCAACAAGAATCTCACCTGGAGAAGCCCAGAGCTCTCTCAGTCCAGTTCTCACCTGGACCTTGGGGTCTGAGTAGCAGTGGATGTGTGGGAGGGGCCAGATGCACAAGGCTCTCTCCCAGGATCAAGTAATGTCACCCAGTTAGAAAAGCTCATCAACGTGCAAAGACTGCCTAAAAAATATGCTGTTTTGACCCCAGCATCTACTTACTGATCTAAGAGCAGTGTGGACACATTAGTTCATAGGATACAAATGGACAGAAAGATGTGGAAATGTGGATTAGCCAATAATAGACCATCCTGAAGAGTTGGGCATACTTGGAATTGTGTGCAGAAAATTGCTCTTATTTTCTCATGGATTAGGGAAGAAATAAATATAAGCCATCATTTATCTAACTCACAGCAAGTAAGAGTGGTAGAAATAATCAACTCAAAATAAAGCTAGCAATGACTAACATTGCATATGGTAAAATTTGACCCAGAAAATTGGACTTTGTAGAATTAATGACCACAAAGAAAACTCACAATGGCAGAAACCATAATCAGTAAAATTTCTTATTAATAATAAATCTGGCCAACAAATTAAATCTCTAGAGAAAAAACAATTGCATGAGAAGAATTGATTTAGATAAAAATAATTTCAGAGAAATAAAAGTGGAAACAATTGGAGGCCGTTTAACTGCACTTCATAGAAAATTGACCAAGAAATTAAATTGGATAATAGGGTTTAATCTGAAAAATGCATTTTCAATGAATATTCCTCAGTACAGGTGTAATTCTTATTAAAATATTTG